>NW_027141959.1:0-29692 GCF_036365525.1 Heterodontus francisci
AGGTTTTCCCACCACCGAAATTAAACTGACTGGCCTGCAGTTGCTGCGCTTATCTTTACACCCTTTTTTGAAGAAATGTGTAAGGTTTGCAATTCCCCAGTCCTCTGGAACCGCCACTGAGTCGAAGAAAGACAGAAAAATTATGGCCAGTGCCTCTGCGAATTCCACCATCCCTTCCCTTAGTATTGTTGGATGCATCTCATCCGCCCCTGGCGCTTTGCCCACTTTGGGTAAAGAAACCCTACCTAATATTTATTCTTTATCAAATTTAAACCTCTCTAGTCTCTGACTTACCTCCTATTTCAATATTGCCTGGGTTGCATCTTCTTCCTTGGTAAAAGGTTAATGCCTCAAATGTGCCCTCTGACTCCATGGCTAAATCCACTTTCTGGTCCCTAATCGGTCCCACCCCTCTTTTTACCAACCTTTTACTATTTATTTGCCGATAGAAAACTTTGGGAATTCCTTTAATGCTAACTTCCAGTCTCTTTTCATGCTCCCTCTTTGCTTCTCTTATTTGCTTTTTCACTTCCTCTCAGGACCTTCTATCTTCAGCCTGGTTCTCAGTAGTATTTTCTACCTGACATCTGTCATGAGCATGTTTTCTTCTTTATCTTAATTTCTAACTCATTTGTGATGCAGGGAGCTCTGGATTTGTTTGCTTTACGTTTCCGTTCGAGGGAACATACCTTGGCTGTTCCCCAAGTATCTCTTCTTTGAAGGTAGCCCATTGTTCATCTGCCCGTTTTCCTGCCAGCTTTTGACACCAATTTATTCGCCACAGCTCTATTTGTACCACAGTGAAGTTAGCCTTCACCCAGTTAATTATTCTTAACTTGGATTGCTCTTTGTCCTTTTCCATCATCAGCCGAAACCTTATGATACAACGAATACTGTCGCCTAAATGCTCTCCTTCTGATACTTGATCCACTTGGCCCACCTCATTTCCAAGTACCAGGTCTAGCAGTGCTTCCTTTCTCGTTGGACTCGCAGCATATTGTTGCAGAAATATTTCCTGAACACACTCTAGGAACTCTTGTCCCTCGCTGCCCTTTAAGCTACTACCATTCCAGTCTATGGTTGGATAATACAAGGCCCCCAGTATGTTTGTCACGATATGTTTTGCACTTTCTGTAATTTCTTTGCAAATTTGTTCCTCTTCATCCTTCTCAGTAGCTGGTGATGTTTAGACAAAAATCGAGCAATGGAACCGCACATTTTCATTCCTCAGCGCTAGTCTAATTGATTTTATCTCGAACCCTCTTGACATCGTATTTCTACAGCACTGCAATGTTCTCCTTAATTTATGCTGCCACCTTCCCACTTTTTTCCCTTTCCTATCTTTCCTGAATTTGTATCCAGGAACATTTATCATCCAATCCCGCCCTTCTTTGAGCCAGTTCTCTGTTACAGCCACGACGTCATATTTCCAGATTGAGATCTGCACCTGTACTGTACCAGTCTTATTAACCACACTCCATGCCTTCACACATATATATATATTTTTTACATTAACCATGACTGACATCTATTGCTTAACCCCTTAATCTGACCACAGCGAATATTTCCTACTGTTGGGCTATCTTTCTCCCCCAGTATTCTGTGCTCCTTGGTATTCATCTATAATACTTGTTCCTGTTTCCCACAACGCAGCAGAGTTGCCATGTTTGCTTCCTTCCAATCTGAGTTCACTCGCAGGTCCCCATGCCTCTGACAATTTCGTTTAAACCCTCCGCAACAACACTAGCAAATCTCCCCGTGAGGATATTCATCCCAGTCCTTTTGAGAGGCAACCCCTCCATCTTGTACAGGTCCCACTTGCCACAGTTACATTCTCAATATCTCCGAAATCTGTTGCTCTCCCTCCTACAGCAGTTCTTCAGCCATGTGTTCAATCACTCAGTTCTCCTATTCTTGTACTCACTTGCACTTGGGACTGGGAGTAATTTTGATATTACTGCATTTTTCGTCCTGATCTTTAATCTCATCCCCCTTCTTACCTATGCAACTGGTACCGATGTGGACCATGACCTCGTGCTGTTCACCTTCCCCGGGAAGAATGTTCTGCAGCCGCTCCATGACATTCTTGACCCTGGCACCAGGAAAGAAACACACCATCCTGCAGTCTTGTTTACTGCCGAAGAAATGCCTGTCTGTTCCCCTCACTAACAAATCACTGCTGCTCTTTCACTCTTCATCCTCCCTTCCTGTGCATCTGAGCCACCTATGGCGTCACAAACCTGGCTGTGACTGCACACCTCTGAGGAACCGTCACCCTCACCAGTATCCAAAATGGGAGACCGACAACCGAGTGCAAAACCTCCGTGGGGAACTCCTGCAGTACCTGCCTGGTCCTCTTAGTCTACCTGGCGGTCACTCATTCCCTATTTGACTGCATACTTCTGACCTGCGTTGAGACCACCTCCCTAGACCTGCTATCCAAGTAGTCGTTCGTTTCGTGGATGCACAACAGTGACTACAGTCTCCTTCGAGTTCCGAAAACTGGAGCTTCAGCTTCTGAAACCGGTGATGCTTCCTGCTGATGTGTTCATCTAAGACCCGCGGTGCGTCCATGACATCCCACATGCTGCAGGTTGTACATTCCACTCGGAAGATCTGCCCTCCCATACCTTAATTTTACAGACTTATTTATTATGAGTAGAATAGCTTACCCCGTATTCATCAAACAACTCCAAGCACTGCACCAAAGCAGGAAATAAATACTGCATTATCTTCACTACCATTAAAAACATGTAAACTGGTTGAGATTTCTTCGGATCGTTCAATCTTCTGTTCGAAATATAAGAATCACATTAGCTGTCCGGAATTTCTCTAGCTCTATTCCATATTCTGATAATTATTAATGAACAGATAATTTTGACTCTGCTAATATCTTCCCTAGCTTTGTTAGTGTAGGTGGTTTAAATCCATCTAAAGCAGAGCGTTTATCCTCTATTTGATTGCTTTTGCACATTTGATCCCGATTTCTATGTTAACGAACCTGAAGTTTTACAATGAAATTATTCACTATTATTTGAATGTTCGTCTCCTCCCTTCAGAGACCTTTTTCCATTCTACAGGCTCTGAATAGTGATCCACATCTGCGCCAACCATCCCACTGCACACCAGAGTTCCTTCCTGCTGAGCTCATAGCTGCTGTGCAGAGGTCCATTTACATTTATGACTATGTCACTCTCTGATTCAAATCCAGTAAACCTGGGCTGTCCTTAAACTCACAATGGATGGGATCTGTCGTGACAGACACAATAAGGCCGTTTCCTCATCAGTTTCCTCCACCATCCTCTGCTAGCACATTTCGAGGATCCCATTTGGAACAGATTTGTTTCGTTTAAATATCTCGTCATTCCCGCGCGATCTCCTCACTTCATCACTGGTTCTAGTCTGGGTATGGTAACCTTAAAGGATGCTGATCCTGACCGTGTTGTAAAGTATTGATGTCTGGACCTCGAGTGCGAGCCTTGGCAAATTCCACCATCACATGGTGTCGCTATGGGAGCTGTTCTGGTCCTAGATGTGTTGTTTTTATGAAGGATACGTGGTCCATTCTTTGTTCCAATCCTCCTCCAGTCCTCTCCTTCACACATACTGATGGATAGCTTGATTACTGTGCTGTTGCTCTCACCTTCTTTTTACTTGAACTAGAACATTTCATTATCTCTGCTTCTAATTTCCAGCCGTCCCTCCACTTCAAACGTACCCTCTCTGACACTGCCCTTCCCTTCCTCGCTTTCCCGACATCCATTTCAGGGGATTGGCTGCCCAAAAATATGGACTATAATCTCATCCACAGCTACCTTGATTATACATACTCCAGCTCTGTTTTCTGCAAAGACTCTGTTCCATTCTCTCCGTTTCTCCTTCTCTGCTCCATCTCCTCCAATGATGCTAACTTTCACACCAGTGCTCCTGAAATGACTTCGTTTTTCCTCAGCCAAGGATTCGCCTCCACTCTGCTTAATAGGCCCCTGGACCATGTCCATCACATTTCCCATGTTACTGCCTTCAGTCCATCCCCTCCCTTCCCGAAACAAGATAAGGTTCTCCCTGTCCTCAACTTCCAACCCATCAAGCGTCCACATTCAACTCCTCATCCTCCAACATTTCTGCCACATCCAGCTCAGTCCATCAACACCATATATGCTTCTCCCCTCCCTTTTCACCAGATCTTTGCGACCCCGTGTCGACTTCTCAATCACCCAACATCCGCTCACTTTATAAGGGCACCCTTACTTGCAAGCACAGGGGATGTAATACCTGCCCTTTCACCTCCTCCCGTCCCGATGTCTGAGGCCTCAGCCCCTTCTTCCAGGCGATTTCCTGCCCTTATTATAACATAGAAACAGTATTCAGTGTTCTCAAAGGAATCCCCTGTACATCGGAAAAGAAGCAAACGGAGATTGAGTGATTACTTTTCTGAACATCTCTGTTCAGTCCACATTCATGACCCTGAGCTTCCAGACGCTTATCATGTAAATTTTTCCATTCCATTCCCGTTCTGATCTTGCTATCCTCGACCTCGTGATATAGTCTACTGAATCTCACCGAGGAACTGCACCAGATTTTCTGATTAGGCATTTTATTGCCTCTCAGACCCAACACTGAGATTAAATGATAACCATCCCTCAAACTTTCTCAGATGGCTTGTGCTGTTATGAAGGATGGCGACACCCGAGTCACTGGAATTGCAGGTTGTGTGGGGTTGCTGGGAAGGACTTCCCCTTCTGTTACAAAACTGGCAGGTTGATTCACGCCACTGGGATCTACCCGCACCTGCCGCCCCACCACAACTGGACCCATTCTCTGTTTCTTTAATTGTTCCATTTGCCGTGCACTATCATCCCTTTATCAATGAATCACTCCTGTCCTCCACCCATTTGCAGACATTTCCCACTTCTCTTTCTTTCCCTCATACACCACTTTTAAATGGCTGTATAATTACTTGCAAACAGATTATCTCCAGTTTCTTCCATTTCTGAGGAAAACCGATCTGTTGAATGGGTAACGCTGTTTATTTCCCCACAGGCACTGCCAGGCGTGGTGAATGTTTTCAGTATTTTCCTAGTTAATCAGTTTTACTGTTGTTTCAGTGTTTTGTTTCCACGTCAATGGTTAAGCCTGGATATCAGCAGGGGTGTGAGATATGTGGTAACAGGAGTT
This sequence comes from Heterodontus francisci, assembly GCF_036365525.1. Lineage (NCBI taxonomy): Eukaryota > Metazoa > Chordata > Chondrichthyes > Heterodontiformes > Heterodontidae > Heterodontus > Heterodontus francisci. The sequence goes on from NW_027141959.1 coordinate 5,179, forward strand.
TCCGATTTCTAACTCCACAGATGCCTCTTTCATGCTTGTGGTATCCTCCGTGGTGAAATCAGACGATTGATGGGCTTGGCTTCCGGTTGGGTATGAAGGAGTCTGGAGCAGACCTCAGGACCAGCCCTGTCAAATCCTTACCACCGGTTTGGGGGTTCATTGTGTTACATTGGGGGATGGCCAAACACTAGCTCTGCAGGAGGTGAAATTTCTAATCGCTAAGCTGCCAATTCCCCAGCCCAGAGAGGAGTCACCTATTGTGCAGCATGGTCCGTGTATGGGTAGGAACAATGGAGTTGGAATTTCTGATCCTCAACACCAGGATGAGTCTGCAATGCTGGGGAATGAGCCCAGATAGGGCGAGGGAAATGTTTGGTACAAGATACGATGGAAGGTCCGGTCCCAGGTAGTGGGGTCTGATTCCTTGCTGGGCTCCATTCCCGCAGATTATTGAATCCTGCGGTTGGACGGGTCTATCCTGCACATCAACCTCTGCTGTGACTTATCTAATTCAGAGCGAATAGCTTGATAACAGAGTGGCGGATGATTCTGATTGCTAATCTCGAGTGTCTTTCTCTGTGGCTTGGGTTATGAACGGGGAAACCTGGCGGCCAGAGTTACATGTGTAAAACAGATTACATCAGAGACTTCCAGGACCATGAAAATATTTAAATTGCCAACCCTCCTCCTGGGAGCAGTTCTCTTTCCGTACCCTGTCCCGACTCCATTAAACCCGGAAGTTGGCGGGTAAGAGCTATATTGGGATTAGTGTTGACATTTAAAAAAAAAGACATATAACTCGTTTCAATCCCACCTGTTTTTGTTGCTAATGTCCTGCTCTTTCTGTTTTTGTCAGATGCAGAGAATGTTTGATCAGTAATTTCCAGTCACCTTTCCCTGCTCTCTCTTACAGTTAATTTACTAGCGATTGTGATCCTCTCCCAGGGAAATTGCGGCCTCTCCACCTGCACCACTCGATACCTGGTGGCCATGGCAACGACGGACCTACTCTTCATTATCACTGGGGTCTTACTGTGGCGGGTTGCATTTTATTATTTCCTGGGATCTTTCCTGGTCACCACCCCTGTATGTATTGTCATCGTTGTCATGTTTTGTGCAGCTACTGAAGTTTCTGTCTGGTTCACAGTTACTTTCACCTTTGTTCGATTTATTGCCATTTGTTGCCAGAAGCTGAAAACAAAATATTGCACCGAGAAAATTGCAGTTGTGGTTCTAACAACAACCTCGATTCTGCTTTGCTTAAAAAATGTCCCCTTTTACTTTGCATATGAACCTTTATGGATAATTGACAATATGCCATGGTTCTGTGCTTTAAAGTCAAACTATTATACTGATCCTGGATGGGTGGGACTTGACTGGTTTGATACGGTTTTAACCCCATTGCTCCCATTCGCTCTAATATTTTTGCTCAACGCTCTGACAGTCAGACACATTTTAGTGGCCAGTCGAGTCCGTAAGGGACTGAGGGGTCGGAGCAAGGGAGAGAATTGCAGTGACCCAGAGATGGAGAGCAGAAGAAAATCGATTATTTTACTTTTCAGCATATCAGGCAGCTTCATGCTCCTCTGGTTGGTGTATGTTATACATTTCTTCTATTATATCATTACAGGATCAGAACCGCGGGATTACAGCGATTCTGAATATATGTTTCAAAGATTAAGCTACATGCTGCGGGCATTCAGTTGCTGTACAAATACATTTATTTATGCAGTGACTCAGTCCAAGTTCAGGGAGCAGATTAGGAATATGGTGAAATATCCAGTTACATCAATTATTCAATTAATGAATAAACTAAGCAACTGAGGGCAGCCCAGCAGCGGGTCCCATTTATTCCCTTCTACGGATGTACTGTTGATCACCGAGGGGCAAAATGTGACCAACAGCTTTATAACCCGAATACAACGACGGGGAATCGCACATGACAAAGAGCTGCAAGGTGACAGTCAAGTAATGACAGACAGAAAATAGACTACCGCGGGTGGGTTTGCAACACACAACTTCAAATCGTGGCGGCAGGCCACCAAGAGTCAGACCGACCCCGGCAAGACAGCCGGGGTAACAGCAGACAGAATCTCTCCTTCAACTCCACTGGTTCTATTCGCAGTTACTCACATCTACTTAGAAGGAAAAGCTTCTTAAAAATAAAATATGTTGGAAATCTTCCCGTGTAAGTTGATTATTAATTGTTTTATGTTTGGTGACACTTTCTTGAGTGCATCTCCCTTCCATTCCCTGGGCTGGTCATTGCCATCTCTCTCTCTCTCTGTCTTATTATCCCCACCCCATGACGTAGATGGTGGTGTTGGTGGGTGCCCTTTGAGGATTCTCAAATTATTAGAATCAGTGAAGCAAGGAGCTCTAGGGGGTTGCAGGGATCGGAGGAGATTCCAAATGTAAGGAGAGTTTCAGGGCCTGGAGAAGTTTGTGGAGACTGGGAGAGTTGTAGGGGCTGGAGGACGTTACAGAGATATGGAGGGTTTTAGGAAGCAGACGAGGTTTCTGTGAAATGGAGGATTGGAAGTGTTCGAGAAGGAGGAAGAGTTGGGATGGTTGTAAGGGCTGGTGTCGTTAACAGAGATATGGTGGGTGGTCGGGTTGGAGCAGGTTACAGAGATAGGCTGGAGGATGTTACACACATGGGGGCGTTGCAAGGGGTGGGAAGGTCAGTATTGAGGGGCTGGAGGATTGTAGAGACTGGACGGGTTTGAGAGGTTGGAAAGATTAGGGTGATGGATGGTAAAGCCGTGGAGATATTCCAACGCAGAGATGAATATTCTAAATTGAGATGCTTTTGGATCAGGATGTAATGCTGGTCAGTGAACAATGAAGAAATGGATAAATTGTACCTGCTCTGAGTTAGAATATTGGGTCACAGACAGTTGGATGAGCTGAGGTATATGGATGATGGAAAATGTGAGGGTAGATGGAAAACATTGATTCCCTCCACCACCAAGCACATTGGATTCAATGTGCACAATCAACAAGATAATTGTTGTTCTTATTTATCGAATGAAAATGGCAGAGTTAAGCAATAACCTCCTCTTTTTCTGATGTTGAAGTTATTAGTACCTCATTCAGTCTGTAGATGGTACGGGTCTCGGCAATATGCAGCATTGCTCGCGTTTTTACACAAAAGCAGAATGTCAAGGTGTGATGGTTGGATTCTCTCTTGTTTTTACATGGACATTGCCTGGTACTGAGGCCTCAGCGGTGGAGGTAGGCTGTGCAAGGGCCCCTGACTTGTGCTCAGCCAGTTTCGCAAGATCTACTTTCACCGTGGTTGTTGGAAGCCTGCCATTTGACAGATAGAGTTTGTTACAAGGAACTTGTCAGTGATTTCCCATATTTACCATTCCTTGATCCACAGGATATCTGCTGGTCGATCTTGCTCAGGAATTTTGCTCCATATGAGGCACCACGATAAATGGCGGCAGTCAGTGGATTCAAAAAGTCATTATGGAGTGGTAACTGATGTGCAGCACGGCTGATTTTAACCAGCCAGTGGCTGATCTTCAGTCGGCGAAAGTGTGGGCGAGTGATGTTTGTGAGAACAGGAAGCCAGGGGAGGCCTGTTGAGTGGAGGGTTCATTTATAATACACATTGCTGTATTCACATTTAATGATCATTTGAATTTGTGTGTCGTGACCTTTGCCAGACAGGTGCATAGTACTTTGCAGCTGCGTTGCGGAGTGCTGAGGCAGCAGCGCCCCACGTCGATCCACCAATTCTGCTGAATAGTTTGTTTCTTGTTTTGACCTTTGCTGCATTTTTTTCAGATGCTCACGGAAGAACAAAGTCCAATCCAGAGTCATTTTCAAGTATATTGTTCGGGGAACATGCTTTAATCTCTGACCATCCATGTCTATACACAAATGTTTACTGTACTGGCTTTGTGGACGTGGAATACACTGAATATGGTTTTAGAGGGAATCACATATGGACACCATGTGCTGCAGCAGCCCATCAACTTTGTGTTCTCTTCATTAACGATCTGACGTCTTCTGTATTTTGGAACGGCCATGAATTTTGGCATATGTGTAGAACTGGTTCATCTGGACACGAGCACATGGCCAAGTCGTTTCAAGAACTCTGGTGCAATGTTGTCATATCCCGCTGCTTTGCGATATTTCAGGCCCTTTAATGCTTTCTCCAGTTCTGTATTCTTGAAAAGGTGAGGACTGCATATTCTGCATGTTTTGGTGTTGATTTTTCTCTGCTCATGATAGCTGAAGTGTTTTGTTTTCATTACCAATAGTGACATCGTTACATGGAAAAGATGACTAGCAACATGGTTCGGGGTGACTAAAACAGGTGATTTTCGGGCTATTCCAAGGCGGCAAATCAGGCTCCAGCACTACAAGGAGTGAACGTTAGCCCTGCTGTCATTTCCTCCCATCTGTCGTGATGTGCAGCATTGAGAGACTCCATGAGGTGGTCTATTATATCAGGGTTACCAGATGATTTATATTCCTTGAGGAGTGCTGCGCTCTCTGCTTCAAGGCAAGGTGGATGGATGGGTAACTGCGAGGCATGGCTGTGCAAGCAGCTTTGAGAATGGCAACACTGAAATCCGTATCTAATTCTTCCATAGGTATATTATTGATAGCTATATTTATAATGATGCCATCCAAGGACTCGCTGCATTTTCCCATTCTGCTTTATGGAATTTCCATTACATCTTCCTTGCACTGTTGCTGATTGGAGTGCAACGGTCAATGTAAATGAACAATGGCCGGTGTTGATTATGTGGAAAGTCGCCCTGGGCTAGGCACTGTGATGGTTGCGGGTGATCTTTCAGGGAATTAACAGAGTATTTCCGACTCTATCTGGCTGGATGATGATTATCCCATTGACTGGGGTCACGTCTTAGAGTGAAGTCGTTTCTTTAGGCCTACTCTAGAAGTTGTTCAGCATCTGTGTCTGGTACTAAGATACCCCAATCAGTGTGGGGGTGCTGTTGAAATCTCCCACTTAGAAGGCTGGTTGAGGTAGTTTTGGCAGAAGTTCCTTTTCCCAACTGGCACTTGCAGGCTCGTACACGTTTGCAATATGAACACTGCACACCCGAATTGTGTCACAGAACCTGGTTGATAACAGGCCGACTGCATTGGCAATGTCAGATTGCACATAGGTGGTGCGACCGTATTTAGAATTTTTTTTTAGAACATTACAGTGCAGTACAGGCCCTTCGGCCCTCGATGTTGCGCCGACCTGTGAAACCATCTGACCTACACTATTCCATTTTCATCCATATGTCTATCCAATGACCACTTAAATGCCCTTAAAGTTGGCGAGTCTACTACTGTTGCAGGCAGGGCGTTCCACGCCCCTACTACTCTCTGAGTAAAGAAACTACCTCTTACATCTGTCCTATATCTATCACCCCTCAACTTAAAGCTATGTCCCCTCGTGTTTGCCATCACCATCCGAGGAAAAAGACTCTCACTATCCATCTTATCTAACCATCTGATTATCTTATATGTCTCTATTAAGTTAATTTAGCATGAGGTGGGTAACGCAGTAGGTCAAAGTCTTTGATGTAACAACGGCTTGCTTCTTCAGTTCCAATATCTTTCTTTTGCAGGCAAATAATTTCAAAGGAATAGTCGGTGGAAGGACCTCCAATGATGTTTCACATGGCGGCTGAAAGAACCTCAACATTAAGTTGAATGTTTTGCAGTGCATGCCCGATTACTATGAAGCCAGAAGGTGACTCATTCTTGTGCCTGGTCGTTCTGGGGTGAATGGGATTCGGTAAGGGGACTCTATCTGTGACCTTAAATTTTCTACTGCAACTTAATCTGCCAGAGGTTAACACAGGGTTGCCTTGGTAATGACGGGGACGCAGCGTGAACGCTGATCTATTGTCCCCAATCTACAAGGTGCACTGCAGCAACTCACCAAGGCTCCTTCGAAAGCACCTTCGAAACCCGCGAACTTTAACACCTAGAACAACAAAGGCAACAGATATATGGGAGCACCATCACCCGCAAGTTCCCCTCGAAGCCACACACCATATCGGATTGGAATTATATTGCCGTTCCTTCACTGTCGCTGGTTCATGCACCACATGGACTGCAGTGATGCAATAGTGCGCCTCACCAACACCTTCTTAAGGGTAACTGTGGATAACTGCTAGACTAATCAGTGATGCCCACATCCGTGAAAGAATTATAACAAAGCAAAGGCATGGATTAGGGTTTCAGCAGCAGATGAGATGAAGTGGAAGTGGAGACGGGCATTCTTCACCCACCTGCTCAAATGAAGTGGCACTGCCAGATCGAGACCTATATTACCCTATTCATAAGCCAGACGTACTGACACTGAAAATATATTGTGGGACATAACAGCCCAACTCAGCAGGGCCTTTCAATGACACTTTCAAAACAAATATTTGTTGTCTATTTCCAATGTCTGTTCACTGTATAGATTAATTCGCAGGATGTTGTTGCCACTGGCAAGGCAAGTATTGACTTTCTCTGTTTAATTCGCCCTTGACAAGGTGGGTCTGTGCTCTCTTGTACTAATTGCTACTCGTCTGGCGAAGGAGTTTCCAAAGTGGATGTTATTGATGGAGTACCAGGGCGTTGCTCATTTGTGCTCATGGACGAAGAGCCTGTAAAGACCCCCTGTCAATTTTCACAGGTGAAGACTTGGCCGCTTGAATAAGAGAAAGAAATTATCAGAAAATAAAGTGACATATTTGTTAATATCTATTTGAAACGAACAGAACAATCTATTGGTTGCAGTTGGGTGGCTACTAGCACCTCTGGTGCTGTTGGAGGAGAAAACTAATTTAGTTCACTCTCGCAGATCCTCCGTGTCAACAATGGAGGCCCAGTCGGTCTCATTGCTAACAGCAGTAGTATCTTTATGAGGTGCATATCCGATACAAAAAAAAAAGAAAATTCAGCAGCTTAACTTACAAACGAGACAGGATTAAAACACTGGTCTTTCCCAATGAAAGAAAGAGAATTGATGGCTATAATACCATTAATCCTTTTTAGGGGGAATTATGTAGCCCATGTTTGACTCTTTTCACCCAAATCCCCCTCAAGGTGATATTTGGCCAAAGCAGGACAATGTAGCGCCCCTCTCACTTCTCTCTCCCTGCTACTCTCACTGTCTCTCCATAACCTTGCATGTGTCACTTGTTCTCGCTCCCTCACCCTCTCAATGTTTCTCTCCCTGGCCCTCTCACTTTTTTGTCTGTCCACGTCACTCTGATTGTACAGTACCTGCCGCTCTCTCTTTGACTCTCCCTGTGCACCCTTAACAATTTACTCTCTCCATCTGCCAAATTCTCTCGATGCGTGTCACTCACACTTTCTCTCTCTCCCTGCCACTTTCATGTTCTCTCTCTCGCTTCACCCCTTATTTCTCTCCCCCCTGTTCCTCTCACGTTCTCTCTCTCTCTCTCCCTTCCCCTCTCGCTTTCTCTCTCTGCACCTCTCATTTTCTCCCTGACCACACCATTCTCACATGCATCTACCTGCCCCTCTCACTTCAACTTGTTTTATCTTCTTTTTCAAATACAGGAATCACATCAGCTGTCATCACTCCTCTGGAGCTATTCTCTATTCTGATGATTGGTAAAGAACATATAATCGTGCCTTTGCTATCTCATCCCTATCTTTTCCGTCTGTGTGGATGAAAATCATCTGAAGCAGAGCATTTCCCCACTCTTTGATTTCTCTCCAATATCTCCCCAACCTTTGCAGAAAATGGCTTGAGGTTCTTTGTTGAGTTTATTCGCTAATATCTGACTGTTAAAACCTCTCCTCAGAGATGTCTTTCCCTTCTTCAGACTCTGAAGCAACATCCACTGTCTGATTCAGCCCCGACTTTCCCACAACATATCAGACTTCCTTCTTTCTGTGTTCGGAGATGCGCTGCAGAAATCCATGTACATTTCTGTACCTGTCAGTCTGCGCCTCTCTGTTCCAAAGGCCAATAAACCCAAGCCGTATTACTGACAGATAAGTGCCTGTGCTGATACCATTTTCTCCTTTAGCCCTGAGCTGGAAAATCTCATCAAATTTGCTTTTGATCCCACTTCCCTCGCCCCATTCATCCTCTCATTGTCCGTCTCTGACACTTCACTTCCCTGCCTCGACGTCTGCACCACCATTTCAGGGGATTGGAGATCCACCAATATCTATTTCAACCCCACGGACTCCCGCAGTTTCTTTGATTATACTTCTTCCTATCCCACTTTCTGGAATGACTCTGTTCCATTCTCCCAGTTAGTTCACCTCCGTCCCATCTGTTCTCACCACGTTACCTTCCACACCTGTGCTTCTGAAATGTCTTCAGTATTCCTCAGTCTGGATTCCACTCCGCTGTGTTTAACAGGGCCCTCGACCATGTCCAGCCATTTCCCGCATTACTGTCTTCGCTTCATTCCCTTCCCTGACAGAACCATCATAAGGTTTCCCGTGTCCTGGCTTTGCACCTCACCAGCCCCCACATTCAACGCACCATCCTCCAACATTTCTGCCATGTCCAGCTAAGTCCACCACAAACGATATATTCTGCTTCCTTTCCCATCCCCACGCTCATGGAGAAATTGTGGTCCACTCTTCCATTACCAGCATCATCCACTCCCTTTCCGAGATCACCTTCCCATGCAAGCACAAGAGATGTAACAGCTACTATTTCACCTCCTCACTTTCCACTGTCCAAACCCCAAAACACTCCTTCCAGGTGACTATGATTTGCTTGCACTTCTTACAATATTGTAACTGTATGTTCTGCTCACGATAGAATCTCCTGGACATTGAGTGAGGAGCAAACTCAGATTGGATGATTGTTTTGTTGAACATATCCATTAATTGTACATGCGTTTCTGGTCACATGTAATTTTAATTCTGAATTTAACTCCCATTCTGTCAGTCCTATGCTCAACCTCCTATATTCTTCCATTGAAACTCAATGATGAACAGTGCCTACCGCTCTATCTTTGAATCTCTCTGCGGACCCAATCACTTCTACTCCCTCTATCTGTCCCTCTCACTTTATATCTGTGCGTGTCCCTCACACCTACTTTCTCTCCCTGCTCCTCCCACATTATGTGTCTCCATGCGGCTCTCACTATCCCTCTCCCTGTCCTTCGCACTTTCTCTCTGTCCGTCCCTTTTACTTTCTCTCTCTCTCCACGCCACTCTAACTTGCACTCTACCTGCTCCTCCCAAATTGACTCACTCTGTAGCCCCTCAATTTAATAAGGCACTCAAACGAATACAGCCCCTCAAACAATGCAGACCCTCACACACACCCAGGCCTTCAAACCAGTGCAGCCCCTAAACATGCGTGCAGCCCCACAAATTAATGCAGCCCTTCAAACTAAGGCAGCCCATCAAATTAATCCTGCCCCACAATAGAACACTGTCCTTCGAACTAATGCAGCCTTTCAATCTGACTCAGTCCCTCAAACTGATGCAGTCCTTCAGATGAACATAACCCTTCGAACTAATGCAGCTCCTCAAACTAATGCCGGGCATGAAATAAATACAGCCCACAAACTAGAGCAATCAGTTGGAAAACCGCTAATGTGCCACCCCATTCAAGATGAGAGGGGGACAAAAGACATGAAACTATTGGCCAGTCAGCCGAAAGGCTGGCTCGGGTCTGCAAATGAAACCCGACCTGAGCCTGACAGAACCACATCCAAGCCCGATCCAGCCCGAATCCTTGCCACTTTTTCCCCGTGCCCGACCTAGAATAACTTAGAAAATAGGAACAGGAATGGGTCATTCGGCCATTCGAGCCTGTTTCGCCATTCATTATGATAATGGCTGAACTCAGTAACCTGTTCCCGCTTTCGCCCCATATGCTTTGATCCCTCTCGCCCCAGGTGCTAAATCCAACTCCTTCTTGAAAACTTACAATGTTTTGGCCTCAACTGCTTCCTGTACACTGCGGATAAAAGTAACAAGATTTAAAATTGATTCGGCTGGATTGAACATGATCAATACAACCATATGAAAACTGTAAATGAAACCTCTTACGAGGTGTGACGAGTCATGTAATGAACGTAGCTTTCACCTTTATTATAAATAAAAACAAGAAATGCTGGAACCACTCAGCAGGTCTGGCAGCATCAGTGAAAAGAGAAGCAGAGTTAACATTTTGGGTCAGTGACGCTTCTTTGGAACTGACAAATCTTAGAAAAGTCACAGATTATAAGCAAGTGAGGTGGGGGTGGGGCAAGAGATAACAAAGGAGAAGGTGTAGATTGGACAAGGCTACATAGCTGACCAAAAGGTCATGCAGCGAAGGCAAACAATATGTTAATGGTGTGATGAAAGACAAAGCATTAGTACAGATTAGGTGTTAACGGACTGAATATTGAACAGCAGCAAGTGCAAACCTGAAAAATAACAGTGGGTAAGCAAACTGAACAAACTACGATGAAATGAAATAAATGCAAAAAGAAATTGTAAAAAATGTAAAAAAGAAAAAATAACTAAAAATGAAAGTGAAATGGGGGCTGTCATGCTCTGAAATTATTGAACTCAATGTTCAGTCCGGCAGGCTGTAGTGTCCTAATCGGTAGATGAGATGCTGTTCCTCGAGCTTGAGTTGATGTTCACTGGAACACTGCAGCAATCCCAGGACAGAGATGTGAGCATGAGAGCAGGGGGGAGTGTTGAAATGGCAAGCAACCGGAAGCTCATGGTCCTGCTTACAGACTGAGCGGAGATGTTCCGCAAAGCCGTCAACCAGTCTGCGCTTGGTCTCCCCAATGCAGAGGAGACCACATTGTGAGCAGCGAAGACAGTATACTACATTGAAAGAAGGACAAGTAAATCGTTGCTTCACCTGAAAGGAGTGTTTGCGGCCTGGGATAGTGAGGAGAGAGGAGGTAAATGGGCAGGTATTACACCTCCTGCAATTGCAGGGGAAGGTGCAATGGGACGGGAAGGAGGTGGTGGGGGTAATGGAGGAGTGGACCAGGGTGTCGCAGAAGGAACAATCCCTTCTGAATGCTGACAGGGGAAGGGAGGGGAAGATGCAACTGGTAATGGCATCACACTGGAGGTGGTGGAAATGACGGAGGATGATCCTTTGGATTTGGAGGCTGATGGGGTGGAAAGTGAGGAGAAGGGGAACCCTGTCACGGTTCTGGGAGGGAGGGGAATGGGTGAGGGTACAGGTGCGGGAAATGGGCCGGACACAGTTGAGGGCCCTGTCAACCATAGTGGGGGGAAATCCTCGGTTGAGAAAAGTTAGAGTCAAGACAGAAAGAAATAAATTCAGTGGGGCAGGAGCAGGCTGACACAATGGGTCTGCCGGGACAGTCCGGTTTGTGGATTTTGGGAAGGAGCTAGAAGCGGGCTGTCCAGGGTTGTGGGACTGTGAGGTTGGAAGCTGTAGAGGGAAGATCTCCAGAGGAGATGAGGTCAGTGACAGTCCGTTGGACGATGGCTTGATGTTCGGTGGTGGGGTCATGGTCCAGAGGGAGGTAGGAAGAAGTGTCCGTGAGTTGGCATTGAGCTTCTGCAAGGTAGAGGTCGGTACGCCATACAACAACAGCACCACCCTTGTCTGCAGGTTTGATGACCATGTCGGGGTTAAACATTTCATATTTATTTTCGCTCTACTACTGAGCCAGCAGCGCTTGAGATGGCTTGGCCATGGGAGCCGCATGGAAGATGGCAGGATCCCCAAGAACACACTGTACAGCGAGCTCGTCACTGGTATCAGACCCATTGGCCATCCATGTCTCAGCTTTAAAGACGTCTGCAAACGCGACATATAGTCCTGTGATTTTGATCACAAGTCGTGGGAGTCAGTTACCAGTGATCGCCAGAGCTGGCGGAAAGCCATAGAGGCGGGGCTGAAGTGTGATGAGTCGAAGAGACTTAGCAGCAGGCAGGTAAAAAGACAGAAGCACAAGTGAGAGCCAACTGTGTAACAGCCCCGACAACCAATTTTATCTGCAGCACATGTGAAAGAGTCTGTCACTGTAGAATTGGACTTTATAGCCACTTGAGGCGCTGCTTCACAAACCACTGACCACCTCCAGCGCTTTCCCATTTTCTCTCGAGACGAGGAGGCCAAAGAAAGCTCCGGGACTTTGAGATGTTTGTGTTTTGTCCACCATATTATTTACATAAGTATCAAAGCTGCTGATATAATGTTTTTGTTCAGGTGAGTGTATCTAATAGCAATGATCAGGGGTATAACCATGTCAGTGGAGGCTGATCTACTGTATAAATCATGGCCCATTGGAATGGATCAGCTCAGAGTGCCTGCCGTAGCTATTAGTGACACACCAGCAGAAGTTGCTGGTTCTCACAGACATGGGACGTGCAGTACTTTATCAGATAGAATGCATCTATTATCCTTCTCTTGTAGCTGTTGGAATTCCTGGTAAGCTGTTATATCATCTGTTACTGGTGTAAAACGGTGTTAACTTTGTTTTTGTCCATGGTACATTTTTCTAACTGTATATTTCATAGAACTGTTGTTCTTTACCAGCGGTTCAATACAATAGAACGGCCTCCATCTCTGCTCATTCAATTTTGTCAGGGCTAGATTATTTCAGTGATGATTTTTGCTTATCCAAGCATGGTAATGTCATGACATTATTTTCTGCTCTGAATTTGTTGTTTAGCTCAGAGCAGGAATCAGACAGTCAGGATTGTTTACAGCTTCATGCAGAACAAACCTGTCCTAGAACGTTGTTATGCGTCTGGTTTCAATGATTGATAATGAGGCAACTCCTGCTCTGTATATAGCAAGGAGACAATGCAATGTATTTCCTCCACAATAACAAGGCACAGTTTAACTGGGATTTTAACATAAATATTGGTTCTGATATTACTTCATTCTGTGTGTGTCCAACGCTACTTCAGACCTCTGGCGATGGAACTGAGATTGAGGCTGACCCTTTCACATCTCCTTTCCTGCTTCATTTTGGATGAATTCACAAAGACTGGTCTGCATGGTAAACTTGAAAGTATAGATGTGATCCATTGTCATTTTACACTGTATCTGTTGGAATGATGAGTCCCTCTATTTATCTGGAGATGATTAGCTGAAACGACGATGTTGGTTTTCTGTGAATTGGACAAATCTGTCATCTATCAGTGTACTCCATAATACAAATCCAAGTAGTGTTGGTAGGTGAAGCAGCAACTCCTCCCCTTTACTTAACATATCATTCCGATCTGAACCAGTCTGAATGTGGAAAATAGTCAAGGCCCATAATTCAGTACATCACGATCTTAATCAAGCAGCTTTTTTTGGATTATCATTTCCAAGGGATGTGAGTGACCGCCCAGACATTCTAGAAACCACAGAATTACTAGTTTGTAAATGTTGTTTGAAGTTTCTACACGAGTTCAACAGTTGAGGTAAGTCACTTAAACTGGGATAGATGTATGTTAGTACGTGATCTGATTGCATCAGCTATCTGTTGAACTGGTATATTAATGAAATGACTCGATTGTCTCTGTGTCTCTGCATGAATAACTTCATTTCATCTCCAAGATTGTTTCACGAGTGAAGTTGAACGTCCCATTGGTTCTTTGGATATGAAAACTTTCCCATTTCTGGCAATTTACAGTACATTACTTTACTGCACAGTCGCCTGATCTTCAAATGTTGGCTGCCTTTGAAGTGAATGCATTCTAGCTTAAAGACTGGCTACAGGAGTTTCAATGATATTGAGGTGTGTCTGGAAGAGGCTTTCTATTCTGTTTATTCCATGCATTGTAGATGAGGTGAACAGAGTAGATGAACAGGTGGAGATTTGCATGATCTGGAGAAACATGAAGCTATTCACACAGCATTCATCCTTGAACGAATTGGCTCTGAGAGTAGGATGATTAAACTCGGAGCTGGTGAGCAGAATGCAGGCTCGGATACGAGGATTTAAGTGGAAGGGAAATGATAACTGAGAAGGTGAGAAAGAGATTGCGGAGAGATAGAGAGAGAGAAACATTACACAGATGGAGAAGCAAAACTAGAGAGAGTGGGAGAAGCAGTAAATCGGCAGAAAAAGAGTGGTAGTATGTGAATCATTCCTCAGAATGAGCTGACGAAACTTCCTGTACAATTGTGAAGAGGAACTATGAGTTCCATGTGTTATTAGGATGTTGCCAGTTTGTGTGAGTTTAATTGTACTGGTCGATTATATTTGCCATTATCAGGCCCTCAGTCTGTTCAGCTGAGTGTTACTTTTTGGAACTTATTGACTTTATAAATGTACTTACAGATTAGAATGCGAGGCTATTTATCCATGATAAATTACATACGAATGAAAAGTAAGAAATACAAGCTGGAGAAGTCCGTAAAGCACCTCAAACTTAGTCCATCATTCAACAAATTCAGGGCTGATTTCCTGAGTCAAGTATCTATGGATCCCAGTCTTGAATATAAGCAATGACTGAGTACCCACAGGTCACTGGGTAAAGAATTCTAAAAGATTCTCAGCCCTCTGACTGATGACGTTTCTCCTTATCTCACTATGAAACGGCCGAGCCCTTATCCTGAGACTATGCCCCAGCCTCTCATCTACACTGTCAAGCAATCTGAGAATCCTATATGTTTCATTGAGATCACTTCTCATTGTTTTAAGCTACAGAGAGTAGTGGATAATCTCTCAATCTCTTTGTTAGACAATCTTCATCACAAAATAATCAGTCTAGTGAACGTCCATTGTACTACCTCTAAGGCAAGTAAATCCTTCCTTGCGTACAGCGATCAGAACTGAACGGAGTGCACTTGGTGAAGTTTCATCAAAACCCTGTATGATTGTAGCATTTAAATGTCCATTGTGCAAGGTCATTAATGTCATCAGCTATTTATTGCGTTCTTCTCCTGTAGTAACTGTACTATCAATGTGGATGTCTCTTTACATTTTGAATTCATGTTTCAGCTTCACAAGTCCCTGTCGATTATGGAATTGCTGATTAACAGTTACCCCAATGCCAATTATTGAGAAATATCGCTGCTCCCCTGCCAATCAGAGTAAGGAACCTTCCCACTCTTGCCTCTTTCTGCAGCCAGCTTGCTCTCCATTCTGTTGTTTGTCCCCTAACACTACTTGCACTAAGATTATTCACGAGTCTGCGTGTGGTATCTTATAGAGGACCTTTCGATAGTCCAAGTATGATAAGTCTTCATCATTAGTTTTAACTCCGATTTCTGATATTATCCAAATAATGTAATATGGATTTTCTATTTGGAATTAATGCTGACTGCTCATTATCATATTACGTTTGTCTAAATGTTTACTCTTTTCTGTTACATCTTTCAATAAGAATTGTTTTATAACAGAATCATTGTAGCGCAGAAAGAGGCCAAACGGCTCTTCATATCCGAAAGAACAACTCTCTCAGTTCCATTTCCCGCCTTCTCCCCATAAACCTGCACATTCTTCCTTTTCATATAACTGTCTCATCCCCTTTTGAATGTTTCAATTGAACCTGCCTCACCACACTGTCAGGCAGCGCATTCCAGACCTTAAACACTCACAGAGTTTTTCCTCATGTCGATTTTCTTCTCTTCGCAAATATTTTAAATCTGTGCCCTCCCAATCCCGATCCTTTCACAAGTGGAAACAGTTTCTCTAAATCTAATCTGTCCAGAATCCTCACGATCTTGAATACCTCTATCAAATAAACTCTCAGCCTTCTCTTTTCCAAGGAAAGCAGTCCTAACTTCTCCAATCTATCTTAACTGAAATTCCTCATCCCTGGAACCATTCTCGTGAATGTTTCCTGTACTCTCTCTAATGCCCTCACGTATTTATTCAAGTGTGCGCCCAGAACTGGAGGCAATACTTCAGCTGAGGCCGAGCTAGTGTCTTATACAAGTTCAACATCACATTCTTGCTCTTGTTCTCTGTACCCCTACTAATTAAGCCCAAGTTTCTGTTTGCCTAATGCTCTCCCAACCTGTTCTGACACCTTCAAGACTTATGCACATATGCAGCTAGGTTCCTCTGCTCTTTCACCCGCTTTAGAATTGTACCCTTTATTCTACATTGTCTCTCCTCGTTCTTCCGACCAAATTCCTACATACTTCCACCAACTTGTCTATGTTCTTTTGAAGTTCGACACTGTCCTCCTCACAGGTCACAATATTTCCAAGTTCCGTATCATCTGCAAACTTTGAAATTGTGCCCTGTACACCAAAGTCTAGATCATTAATATGTATCATAAAAAGAAAGGCTCCCAACACTGATTCCTGAGAAAAACAAATTCAAAGCTTCCTCCAGACCGAGAAGCATCAATCGAGCACTACACTTTGTTTCCTGTCACTTGACCAATTTGATATCCATGTTGCTACCGTCCCTTTTATTCCAAAAGCTCCATGTTTGCTGACAGGTCGTTTGTGCAGCATTTTATCAAACGCCTTTGGGAAGTCCATGCACACCACAGCAACAGCATTGCCTTCATCAATTGTCAATGTTACCTTCTAAGAAAAACTCTAGCAAGTTAGCTGAACATGATTTTCCTTTAAAAAATACATGCTGGCTTTCCTTAATTAACTCACGTTTGTGCATGTGACTATAGATGTTGGCCATATGTTTTTCTAGACGTTTTCCCACCATCCCTTTGTCACTGAATCACCCCTGTCCCCCACCCAAGAACAAACCTTTCCCATTTCCCTTTTTTTCCCCCATACACCACTTTTGAATGGCTGCATAATTGTTTGAAAATTAGGCAATTTCCAGTATCGTCCAGTTCTGGGGAAAAGCGATGACTTGAAACGTTAACACTGTTTCTTTCTCCACAGATACTGCCTAACGTGCTGAATATTTTCAGTATTTTCCCATTTAATCAGCTTTACAGTTGTTTTAGTGTTTTGTTTTCACGATAATGCTTAAGCTTGGATATCAACAGGGGTGTGAGATAGGTGGTGACAGGATTTCCAGATTTCTAACTCCACAGTCTGCCTCTTTAATGCTGTGGGGTTTCCCCACCG
The DNA here is from genome assembly GCF_036365525.1 of Heterodontus francisci. Taxonomy (NCBI): domain Eukaryota; kingdom Metazoa; phylum Chordata; class Chondrichthyes; order Heterodontiformes; family Heterodontidae; genus Heterodontus; species Heterodontus francisci. Next base: position 22,145 of record NW_027141959.1, read on the forward strand.
TGACATCAGCCAATTGATGGGTTTGGCTTCCAGTTGTGCAGGGAGGAGTCTGGAGCAGACGTCAGGACCAGGGCTGTCCAAAACACGACCCCGGGTAGCGGGGGTTCAATGCATGATTTTGGGGGGTAGGGGGTGACCAAACACCAACTCTGCAGTTGGTGAGATTTATGATCGTTGAGCTGTCAATCACCTCGCCCAGAGATTAGTCGCCTATTGTGCAGCATGATCCGCGAATGGGAAAGTGCAAGGGGAGGGGGAGTTGATATTTCTGATCCTCAAACGGGGGATGTGTCTGCAACGCAGGAGCGTGGTCCCAGATAGAACGAGGGAAGTGTTTGATCCAGGACACGATGGAAGTTCCGGTCCCGGGACGTGGGATCTGATTCCGTGCTGGGCTCCAATCTCGAGGGGACTTCAAACCGTGGTAGTGGGGAGGGGGGGAGGGGTGGCAGGGGGGGGGGGTGGTCTATCCTGCACGTCAAGCGATTCTATGTGTGATCCAATATAGAGGGACCAGCTTGATCCCACAGTGGGGGATGTTTCTGATTACCAATCCTGGTGTCTTTCAACGTGGCTTGGGTTATAAATGGGGAAATTTGGCGGCCAGAGTAACATACGTAAAACAGATTAATTCAAAGACTTCCAGGATCATTAAAATATTTAAATTGCCAACCTGCCTCCTGGGAGCAGTTCCCTTCACATCTGCTGCCCCGACCCCATTAAATATGGAAGCTGGCGGATCAGAGGTACATTAGGATCAGTGTTGCACCCATCGCAGCTGCTTTTGGGGCCAATATCGTTCCCTTATTGTCTTTGTCAGATGTAGAGAATGTTTGATCAGTAATTTCCAGTCTCTTTTCCATTCTCTCTCTTACAGTTAATTTACTGGCGATTGTGATCCTCTCCCAGGGAAACTGTGGCCTCACCACCTGCACCACTCGATACCTGGTGGCCATGGCAATGACGGACCTACTCTTCATTATCACTGGGGTCTTACTGTGGCGGATCACTTTTTATTATTTCCTGGGATCTTTCCTGGTCATCACCCCTGTATGTATTGTAATCGCTGTCATGTTTCGTGCAGCCACAGAATTTTCTGTCTGGTTCACTGTCGCTTTCACCTTTGATCGATTTATGGCCATTTGTTGCCAGAAGCTGAAAACAAAATATTGCACAGAGAAAACTGCAGTTGTGGTTCTAACAACAACCTCGATTCTGCTTTGCGTAAAAAACATCCCCTTCCACTTTGCATATGAACCTTTATGGATAATCGACAATATACCATGCTTCTGTGCTTTAAAGTCAAACTATTATACTGATCCTGGATGGGTGGGACTTGACTGGCTTGATACGCTTTTAACCCCATTGCTCCCATTCGCTTTAATTCTGTTGCTCAACGCTCTGACAGTCAGACACATTTTAGTGGCCAGTCGAATCCGTAAGGGACTGAGAGGTCAGAGCAAGGGAGTTAATTGCAGTGATCCAGAGATGGATAGTAGAAGAAAATCTGTTATTTTACTTTTCACCATATCTGGCAGCTTCATGCTCCTCTGGTTGGTGTATGTTATACAATTCTTATATTATATCATTACAGGATCAGAACCCGGGGATTACAATGATTCTGAATATATGTTCAAAAGATTTGGATATATGCTGCGGACGTTGAGCTGCTGCACAAATACATTTATTTATGTGGTGACTCAGTCCAAGTTCAGGGAGCAGTTCAGGATCGCGGTGAAATATCCAGTTACATCAATTATTCAATTTATGAATAAACTAAGCAACTGAGAGCATCCGGGGAAACAGCAGACAGAATTTCTCCTCAGCTCCACTGGTTCCATTCTTAATTCCTCACATCTACTCAGAAGGAAAAGCTTCTTAAAAATAAAAGATGTTGGAAATCTCCCTGTGTGAGTTTATTGTTTATTCTTATATGTTTGGCAACACATTTTTGAGTGCATTTCCCTTCCATTCCCCAGTCTGCTCATGACCATCTCTCGCTCTCTCTATTTCTCTTGTCATCCCCACCCTGTGAGTTAGATCGTGGATTTTCCGATGGATCTTTGAGAATTAAGAATTAGATAAGCACAGAGATCTCGTAGGGTTGTCGAGACCGGAAGAGTTTCCAGATGTCAGGAGAGTTGGTGGGGCTGGCGGAGGTTGCGGAGATAGGGAGAGTTATAGGGGTTGGAGGTTACAGAGATATGGAGGATTTTGGAGCTGGGCAAGGTTTCTGTGATATAGAGGATTGGAAGCGTTCAAAAGGCGGAAGAGTTAGGGATGGTTGTAAAGGCTGAGGTGTTGATAGAGATATGGTGGGATGTAGGGTTGGAGCAGGTCACAGAGGCAGGATGAGTTGCAGCAATGGAGGATGTTACAGATATGTGGGCGTTGTGGGGATTGGGGAGGTCAGTGTGGAAATAAGTCATCTCCGGCTCGGGACATCACTACAGGGGTTACTCAGGGTCGTGTCCTTGGCCTAACCATAATCAGCTGCTTTATCAATGACCTTCCCTCCATCATAAGGGCAGAAGTGGTGATGTTTGCTGCTGATTGTGCATTGTTCAGCACTATTTGTGATTCCTCAGATACTGGAGCAGTCCGTGTCCATCTGCAGTAAGACCTGTACATTTTTCAGCCTTGGGCTAATAAGTGGTAAGTTACATTTGCGCCACACAAATGCCAGGCAATGTACATTTCTAAGGAGAGATAATCCAAGCATCACCTCTTGACATTCAATGGCATGACCATCGCTGAATCCCCCACTACCAACACCCTGGAATTACCATTAAACAGGAGGAACTGGACCAGCCACATAACCACTGTGGCTATAACAGCAGGTCAGAGGCTAGGAATTCTGCGGCAGGTAAATCAGCTCATGTTTCCCCAAAACCTGTCCACCATCTACAAGGCACAAGTCATGAGTGTGATAGAGTATTCCCCACTTGCCTAGTTGGGTACATCTCCAACAACACTCAAGAAGCTTGACACCATCCAGGACAGACAGCCCACTGGATTGCCAACCCATCCACCACCTTCAGCATTCATTCCCTCCACCAAAAACGCACAATGGCTTCAATGAGCACAATGAAAAAAATTAACTTTATTATTATTTATGGAATGAAAATACCCAGAGTCAAGCAATAGCCTCATCGTTTTCTGATGTTGAAGTTATTAGTCCGCCATTTAGTCTGTAGATGTGCAGGTCTTGGTAATGTGCAGTATTGCTCGTGTTTTTCCACAAAGCAGAAGTTATTTGTACTGAGGCCTCAGCGGTGGAGTTTGGATGTGCAAGGGCCCTGGCTTGGACTGAACGTGCTGAGCAACTACCACTCTCGCTGTGGTAGTTAAAAGCCGGCCATTTGCCAGACAGGGTTTGCCACAAGGAACTTGTTAGTGACTTCCCGTGTTTCACATTCCTTGATAAAAAGGATGTCTGCTGGTAGACCTTGTTCATGAAGGTTGCTTCATATGGAGCGCCACGATGCAAGGCGGGAAGATAGTGGATTGAAAATGTCATAATGGGGTGGTAAGTGAGATGCAGCATGGATTATTAGAACAAACTCGCAGGTTTTCTTCAGTCATTGAATGGGTGGGCGAGTGATGTTTGTGAGATCAGGAAGCCAGAGGAAAACGTGTTGAGTTGAGTGTTGCACTTATAATGCGCATTGCTGCATTCAAATTTAATGATCATTTGAATTTGTGTGTGATTAACTATGCTAGACAGTTGCACTTTACTCTGCTGCTCAGTTCTGGAGTGCTGAGGCAGCAGCGACCCACACATATGCAGCAGGTTTTCTCACTTTCTTTCTCTCCCTGCTCCTCTCACTTTCTCTCTCTCCCTGATCCACCCACATTCTCTCTCTCCCTGCCACTCCCACTTTCTGTCGCTCCCTTTGCCCCTCACTTTCTCTCACCCCCGCCTCTCTGTTGTTCTCTCTGTCTGCTCCCCTCATTTTCTCTCTGTTCACGCCACTCCCACTTTCACTCTCCCTGCCCCTCTCACCTCAACTTGCTCTACTTCTGTTTCAAATACAGGAATCACATCAGCTGTCATCTGTCCTCTGGTACTATTACCGACTCTGATGATTATTATAGAACATACAATCGTGCCTTTGTTATCTCTTCCCTATCTTTTTAGTAGGTGGATATGCAATCCATCTGAAGCAAAGAGGTACCGCACTCTTTGATCTCTCTCGAATATCTCCACACTTTTACATATAATGGCTTGGATGTTTGTCAAATTTATTCCCTCAGATTGTTAATACCTCTCCTCAGAGATGTCTCTCACTTCTTCAAGCTCTGACTCCGCTTCTATTGTGTAATTCAGCACCGACTTTCCCACATCACATGTGACTTCCTTCCTTCTGTGCTCGGAGATGCGCTCCAGAAATCCATTTACATTTCTGTACCTGTCAGTCTGACCCTTTCTGCTCCAAAGGCCAATAAACCCAAGATGCGTTGAAATGCACAGTGGGTGGGAGTTTACATGACAGACAGCATGAGACCATTCCCCAGCCACTTTCCCTCCATCGTCTCCTGCTGGAACAATCCGTAGCCCCATTTCAAGTTGATTCATTTTGTTTTTACCTTACTCCAATCCGGCTGGATCTCCTCTGCTCCTCACCGACACTGGTCTGGGAAAGAAAACGCTTGCACCATCCAGTCACACATTGGGGCATTGAGATATTCCATGGGTCGCCGTGGTATTTTCACTGGACTAGTAACCCAGAGACCCAGGGTATTCCTCTGGGGACATGCGTTCAAATCCCACCACAGCAGAAAGTGGAATTTGAATTCAATTAATAAATCTGGAATTAAAAAGCTAGTCTAATGATGGCCATGAAACCATTGTCGATTGATGTAAAAACCCATCTGGTTCACTAATGTCCTTTAGGGAAGGAAATCTGCTGTCCTTACCTGGTCTGGCCTATATGTGACTCCAGACCCACAGCAATGTGATTAACTCTTACATGCCCTCTGAAATGGCCGAGCAAGCCACTCTGTTAGGGCAATTAGGAATGGGCAATCAATGCTGGCCGAGCCAGCAACGCCCACATCCCATGAATGAATAAAAAAAAGCATCTCCATGGTGTCGCTATGGGAACCCGTTTGGATCCTAGTTCTGCTTACTTTATGCAGAATATGTGGAACATTCTTTTTTCTCATCCTACTCAGGATCTCTCTTTCTTATTTTTCTACTGTCACATAAGTGACTGTGCTGGTCTAATTTTCTTCTTGAACCTTTAACTGGACAATTTCAGCAACTTTGTTTCAGTCCTCCTTCCCCCGTCCCATTTGTCTTCTCATTGTCCATCTCTAACACTTCACTTACTGTCCTGCACATCTGAACCACAATTTGAGTGGATTGGCTGACCACCAATATCGATTTTAATCCCACAGACTCCCAGTTTCTTTACTGATGCTTCTTCCGACCCCACTTCCTGGGAATACTCTGTTCCATTCTCCCAGGATATGTGAAATCTAATGATGCATGCGAACAAATAAACATGCACATCAGGAGCAGAAGTGGGCCATTTGGCCACTCGGACCTGCTCTGCTATTCAATAAGATCATGGCTGATCTATTTTCTGTCTCAAATGCCGCACTCCCACCTATCCCCGTGAATCCCTTGCCTAACAATAATCTATCCACCTACGCCTTTAAAATATTCAATGTCCCCGCCTCCAACATCATCTGAGGCCGATAATTCCAAGGTCCACAAGCATAAGAGAGAAAATAAAATCTCTGTCCGAAAAAGGGCGCCCCCTAATTTTAAAACAGTGCCCCCTAGTTCTAGAGTCACCCACAAGATGAAAAATCCTTTTCAAATCCACCGAGTCAAAATCGCCCAGGATCTTATAAACTTCAATCAAGTCTCCCCTCACTCTTCTAAACACCAGTGAAAACAAGGCCAGTCTGTCCACGTTTTCCTCAGAAGACAACCCACTCATTCCAGATGTCAATCTAGTAAATCTCGCCTGAATTGCCTCCAATGCATTTACATCCTTCCTTAAATGAGGAGACCAAAATTGCACACAGTATGCAAGATGTGGTTTCACCATTTCCTTGTATAATTGAAGCAGAACATTCTTACTTTTAATTTTAATTCCTCTCATAATAAACAATAGCATTCCGTTATCCTTCTTTATAACTTGCAGTACTTGCATGCTAACTTTCTGTGACTAATGCACCAGAAAACCTACATCCCACAACACGTAGGAATTCTGCTGTCGTTCTCCATTTAAGTTATTCTCTGCTTTTTATTCTTCCTGCCAAAGTGAACAACTTCAGATTATTCTCCGTCTGCCAGATTTTTCTTCCCTCTCACTCAACCTATCTATATCGGTCTGACACCTCCTAATGTCCTCTTCACAACATAGTTCCCTGCCTATCTTTGTGTCATCTGCAATCTAAACTACTATGCTATCGTTACCCTCATCTAAGTCATTGATATAAATTGTAAAACAGTTGTGACCCCAGCACATACCCCTGCAGGCCTCCAATTAGCACATCCTCCTAATCAGAAAATGATCCATTTGTGCATGCCCTGTGTTTTCTGTCAGCTAGCCAATCTTCTATATATTCATGGGACTGAGATTCGAATTGAAAAAGTCACGTTAGCGGAGCTTTTAAAGTTCAGAATGACTAGTTCTTGTTGATTGTATCATCGGGTTATGAGCTAACCTTGAATTTAGAAAGGGAAGCCAAAGTTGAGTCGGCCCCAGAGAAATTTGAACTCACAAAGCCTAGTTTACAATATCAGTGTTCAAACGTTCTCTGACCATTAGGATGAGTGCATATCTAGATCTACAGTAATGACGTAAACGTGAGTGTACAGGGCACTATTGCACAATTTCCAGCTAACACAAAACTTGGAAGTATTGTGAGCTGTGAGAAGTGCCGTGATACATTTTAAGAGGATGTCAACAGTTCGGTGGAATAATGAGCACAAAAAAGTTAACATGCAATTACAGCAATAATTTAGGAAGGCAAATAGCATGTTGGTATTTATTTCGATGGGATTGGAGTACAGGGATAAGGCAGTCTTTCTACAATTATAGAATGTTTTGTTGATATCATATCTGGAGTACTGAGTGCTGTTTTGGCCTCTATACGTAAGGAACAATGTGCTTGCTTTGGAGGGAGAACAGCACAGTGTCAAGATTGCTTGCGGCACATTGTGTTTGTACTGGCTCCTTGCAAGTGCTATCAAAGTAGTCCCACTTTCCATACTCTTACCCGGCAGCTCTGAACTCTTTTCCCCTTCAAGTATATGCCCCATTTTCCTTTTGAAAGTTCCTATTGAATCTGCTTCCAAAGGCCTTTCAGGCAGCACATTCCAGATCACAGGAACATTTCTCCTCATCTCCTTCTCTGGTTCTTTTACCAATTATCTAAAATCTGCAACCTCTGGTTTCCGACTCCCCCGTCACTGAAAACAATTTCCCCGTATTTGGTCTATTAGAATCCCTCATGAGTTTGAACTGTGAACCATTGATCAAACTATTGTTGAAGGGAATGGCAGCAGATCCTGATCTTCATACA
>NW_027141960.1:0-68035 GCF_036365525.1 Heterodontus francisci
TCTTTTCACCTTCCCCCTCCCCCCTCCCTTCACCCCCCTCCCCCCACCCTTCACCCCCCTCCCCCCTCCCTTCTCCCCCCTCCCCCCTCCTTCACCCCCCTCCCCCCTCCCTTCACCCCCCTCCCCCCCCTCCCTTCACCCCCCTCCCCCCTCCCTTCACCCCCCTCCCCCCCCCTCCACCCCTTCTCCCCCCTCCACCCTTCTCCCCCCCACCCTTCTCCCCCTCCACCCTTCTCCCCCCTCCACCCTTCTCCCCCTCCACCCTTCTCCCCCCTCCACCCTTCTCCCCCCTCCACCCCTTCTCCCCCCACTCCCCACCCCTTCTCCCCCCTCCACCCTTCTCCCCCCTCCACCCTTCTCCCCCCCCTCCCCCTCCCTTCTCCCCCCTCCACCCTTCTCCCCCCTCCACCCTTCTCCCCCCTCCACCCTTCTCCCCCCTCCACCCTTCTCCCCCCTCCACCCTTCTCCCCCCTCCACCCTTCTCCCCCCTCCACCCTTCTCCCCCCTCCACCCTTCTCCCCCCTCCACCCTTCTCCCCCCTCCACCCTTCTCCCCCCTCCACCCTTCTCCCCCCTCCACCCTTCTCCCCCCTCCACCCTTCTCCCCCCCTCCACCCTTCTCCCCCCTCCACCCTTCTCCCCCCTCCACCCTTCTCCCCCCTCCACCCTTCTCCCCCCTCCACCCTTCTCCCCCCTCCACCCTTCTCCCCCCTCCACCCTTCTCCCCCCCTCCACCCTTCTCCCCCCTCCACCCTTCTCCCCCCTCCACCCTTCTCCCCCCTCCACCCTTCTCCCCCCTCCACCCTTCTCCCCCCTCCACCCTTCTCCCCCCCTCCACCCTTCTCCCCCCTCCACCCTTCTCCCCCCTCCACCCTTCTCCCCCCTCCACCCTTCTCCCCCCTCCACCCTTCTCCCCCCTCCACCCTTCTCCCCCCTCCACCCTTCTCCCCCCTCCACCCTTCTCCCCCCTCCACCCTTCTCCCCCCTCCACCCTTCTCCCCCCTCCACCCTTCTCCCCCCTCCACCCTTCTCCCCCCTCCACCCTTCTCCCCCTCCACCCTTCTCCCCCCTCCACCCTTCTCCCCCCTCCACCCTTCCTCCCCCCTCCACCCTTCTCCCCCCTCCACCCTTCTCCCCCCTCCACCCTTCTCCCCCCTCCACCCTTCTCCCCCCTCCACCCTTCTCCCCCCTCCACCCTTCTCCCCCCTCCACCCTTCTCCCCCCTCCACCCTTCTCCCCCCTCCACCCTTCTCCCCCCTCCACCCTTCTCCCCCCTCCACCCTTCTCCCCCCTCCACCCTTCTCCCCCCTCCACCCTTCTCCCCCCTCCACCCTTCTCCCCCCTCCACCCTTCTCCCCCCTCCACCCTTCTCCCCCCTCCACCCTTCTCCCCCCTCCACCCTTCTCCCCCCTCCACCCTTCTCCCCCCTCCACCCTTCTCCCCCCTCCACCCTTCTCCCCCCTCCACCCTTCTCCCCCCTCCACCCTTCTCCCCCCTCCACCCTTCTCCCCCCTCCACCCTTCTCCCCCCTCCACCCTTCTCCCCCCTCCACCCTTCTCCCCCCTCCACCCTTCTCCCCCCCTCCACCCTTCTCCCCCCTCCACCCTTCTCCCCCCTCCACCCTTTCTCCCCCCTCCACCCTTCTCCCCCCTCCACCCTTCTCCCCCCCTCCACCCTTCTCCCCCCTCCACCCTTCTCCCCCCTCCACCCTTCTCCCCCCTCCACCCTTCTCCCCCCTCCACCCTTCTCCCCCTCCACCCTTCTCCCCCCTCCACCCTTCTCCCCCCTCCACCCTTCTCCCCCCTCCACCCTTCTCCCCCCTCCACCCTTCTCCCCCCTCCACCCTTCTCCCCCCTCCACCCTTCTCCCCCCTCCACCCTTCTCCCCCCTCCACCCTTCTCCCCCCTCACCCTTCTCCTCCCTTCACCCTTCTCCCCCCTCCCTTCACCCTTCTCCCCCCTCCCTTCACCCTTCTCCCCCCTCCCTTCACCCTTCTCCCCCCTCCCTTCACCCTTCTCCCCCCTCCCTTCACCCTTCTCCCCCCCTCCCTTCACCCTTCTCCCCCCTCCCTTCACCCTTCTCCCCCCCTCCCTTCACCCTTCTCCCCCCTCCCTTCACCCTTCTCCCCCCTCCCTTCACCCTTCTCCCCCCCTCCCTTCACCCTTCTCCCCCCTCCCTTCACCCTTCTCCCCCCTCCTTCACCCTTCTCCCCCCTCCCTTCACCCTTCTCCCCCCTCCCTTCACCCTTCTCCCCCCCCTCCCTTCACCCTTCTCCCCCCTCCCTTCACCCTTCTCCCCCCTCCACCCTTCTCCCCCCCTCCCTTCACCCTTCTCCCCCCTCCCTTCACCCTTCTCCCCCTCCCTTCTCCCTTCTCCCCCCTCCCTTCTCCCTTCTCCCTTCTCCCTTCTCCCTTCTCCCCCCTCCCTTCTCCCTTCTCCCTTCTCCCCCCTCCTTCTCCCTTCTCCCCCCTCCCCCCTCCCTTCTCCCTTCTCCCTTCTCCCTTCTCCCTTCTCCCCCCTCCCTTCTCCCTTCTCCCCCCTCCCTTCACCCTTCTCCCCCCTCCCTTCACCCTTCTCCCCCCTCCCTTCACCCTTCTCCCCCCTCCCTTCACCCTTCTCCCCCCCTCCCTTCACCCTTCTCCCCCCTCCCTTCACCCTTCTCCCCCCTCCCTTCACCCTTCTCCCCCCTCCCTTCACCCTTCTCCCCCCTCCCTTCACCCTTCTCCCCCCTCCCTTCACCCTTCTCCCCCCCTCCCTTCACCCTTCTCCCCCCTCCCTTCACCCTTCTCCCCTTTACCCCCTCACCCTTCTCCCCTTTACCCCCCTCACCCTTCTCCCCTTTACCCCCTCCCCCTCCCTTTACCCCCTCCCCCTCCCTTTACCCCCTCCCCCTCCCTTTACCCCCTCCCCTCCCTTTACCCCCTCCCCCTCCCTTTACCCCCTCCCCTCCCTTTACCCCCTCCCCTCCCTTTACCCCCTCCCCCTCCCTTTACCCCCTCCCCCTCCCTTTACCCCCTCCCCCTCCCTTTACCCCCTCCCCCTCCCTTTACCCCCTCCCCCTCCCTTTACCCCCTCCCCCTCCCTTTACCCCCTCCCCCTCCCTTTACCCCCTCCCCCTCCCTTTACCCCCTCCCCCTCCCTTTACCCCCTCCCCCTCCCTTTACCCCCCTCCCCCTCCCTTTACCCCCTCCCCCTCCCTTTACCCCCTCCCCCTCCCTTTACCCCCTCCCCCTCCCTTTACCCCCTCCCCCTCCCTTTACCCCCTCCCCCTCCCTTTACCCCCTCCCCCTCCCTTTACCCCCTCCCCCTCCCTTTACCCCCTCCCCCTCCCTTTACCCCCTCCCCCTCCCTTTACCCCCTCCCCCTCCCTTTACCCCCCTCCCCCTCCCTTTACCCCCTCCCCTCCCTTTACCCCCCTCCCCTCCCTTTACCTCCCCCCCCCCCACCTCACCCCCCCCCCCCACCTCACCCCCCCCCCCCACCTCACCCCCCCCCCCCACCTCACCCCCCCCCCCCCCCACCTCACCCCCCCCCCCACCTCACCCCCCCCCACCTCACCCCCCCCCCACCTCACCCCCCCCCCACCTCACCCCCCCCCCCCACCTCACCCCCCCCCCCACCTCACCCCCCCCCCCACCTCACCCCCCCCCCCACCTCACCCCCCCCCCCACCTCACCCCCCCCCCCCCCACCTCCCCCCCCCCCCCACCTCCTCCCCCCCCCCACCTCCTCCCCCCCCCCACCTCCTCCCCCCCCCCACCTCCTCCCCCCCCCACCTCCTCCCCCCCCCACCTCCTCCCCCAACCCTCTTCTCCTCCCCGCCCCCAACCCTCTTCTCCTCCCCGCCCCCAACCCTCTTCTCCTCCCCGCCCCCAACCCTCTTCTCCTCCCCGCCCCCAACCCTCTTCTCCTCCCCGCCCCCAACCCTCTTCTCCTCCCCGCCCCCAACCCTCTTCTCCTCCCCGCCCCCAACCCTCTTCTCCTCCCCGCCCCCAACCCTCTTCTCCTCCCCGCCCCCAACCCTCTTCTCCTCCCCGCCCCCAACCCTCTTCTCCTCCCCGCCCCCAACCCTCTTCTCCTCCCCGCCCCCAACCCTCTTCTCCTCCCCGCCCCCAACCCTCTTCTCCTCCCCCGCCCCCAACCCTCTTCTCCTCCCCGCCCCCAACCCTCTTCTCCTCCCCGCCCCCAACCCTCTTCTCCTCCCCCCCGCCCCCAACCCTCTTCCCCTCCCCCCCGCCCCCAACCCTCTTCCCCTCCCCCCCGCCCCCAACCCTCTTCCCCTCCCCCCCGCCCCCAACCCTCTTCCCCTCCCACCCGCCCCCAACCCTCTTCCCCTCCCCCCCGCCCCCAACCCTCTTCCCCTCCCCCCCGCCCCCAACCCTCTTCCCCTCCCCCCCGCCCCCAACCCTCTTCCCCCTCCCCCCCGCCCCCAACCCTCTTCCCCCTCCCCCCCGCCCCCAACCCTCTTTTCTCTTTCTCCCCTCCCCCCCGCCCCCAACCCTCCTCTTCTACCCCCCCCACCCCCCTCCCAACCCTCTTTCCCCCCGCCCCCCACCCTATTTCTCTGGGCAGGTGTGAAGTGTGCGGGAAGAGATTTGCCCAGTCATGCAAGCTGTTAGTGCACCAGTGCATCCACACCGGTGAGAAACCCTTCAAGTGCGACGCCTGTGGTCGTTCCTACAACCGGCTGGACAACCTGAGGCGGCACCAGCGCACTCACCTGATCGAGCGGCCTTTCAAGTGCTCAGTCTGCGGCAAGGGTTTCACTGACTCCTCCTGCCTGCTGGCCCACCAACATGTCCACTCAACTGAGAAACCCTTCAAGTGCGACGTGTGTGGTCGTAGCTTCACCCGCTCAGCCAAGCTGGCCCTGCACCAGTGCATGCACACCGGAGAGCGGCCCTACCACTGCAGCGAATGCGGCAAGAGCTACAACCGCTCGGAGAACCTCAAAAGGCACCAGCGCAGCCACACCAAGGGCCGCAAACCCCTGCGGTGCCTGTTGTGCCAGAAAAGCTTCAACCTTTTCTCCACCTTCCTGGCACACCAGGCCAGTCACACTGGTGAGAAGCCTTTCAAATGCCCCGTCTGCCAGAAGGGATTCAGTCTGTCCTCCTCGCTCCTGGCCCACCAGTCCATTCACACTGGTGACAAACCCTTCCGCTGCCAGACTTGTGGCAGCAGTTACAACCGGCTTGACAACCTCAGGAGGCACCAGCGCATCCACCAGGGCCAGGGTGGCCTGAGGTGGGAAGCAGGGGGCAGGAGGAAGGTCAAGCGGCTAATGGCTGCTGGAGGTCAGACAGGAGGCCAGCCCACCAGATGGGCAGCACAGGACAAGGTGAAGTCTGACTCTCCCTCTCTCCAGATGGACCAAGTCATTCACGTTGAGACACTATTCCGATGTGACATCTGTGGAGAGACCTTCGCGGAACCGTCTAGACTTCAGACACATCGGCTGGCCCACACCGAGAGCTCTTATGGATGTGATGTGTGTGGAGAGACCTTCGCAGAACCGTCTAGACTTCAGACACATCGGCTGGCCCACACTGAGAGCTCCTATGGATGTGATGTCTGCGGAGAGACCTTCTCTGAGCCGTCTAGCCTTCAGACACATCGGCTGGCCCACACCGAGAGCTCCTATGGATGTGACGTCTGTGGAGAGACCTTCTCTGAGCTGTCTAGCCTTCAGACACATCGGCTGTCTCACACCGAGAGCTCCTATGGATGTGACGTCTGCGGAGAGACCTTCTCTGAGCCGTCTAGCCTTCAGACACATCGGCTGGCCCACACCGAGAGCTCCTATGGATGTGACGTCTGTGGAGAGACCTTCTGTGAGCCGTCTAGCCTTCAGACACACCGGCTGTCTCACACCGAGAGCTCCTATGGATGTGACGTCTGTGGAGAGACCTTCTCTGAGCCATCTAGCCTTCAGACACACCGGCTGGCCCACACCGAGAGCTCCTATGGATGTGACGTCTGTGGAGAGACATTTGCAGAACAGTCTAGCCTTCAGACACACCGGCTGTCTCACACCGAGAGCTCCTATGGATGTGACGTCTGTGGAGAGACATTTGCAGAACAGTCTAGCCTTCAGACACACCGGCTGTCTCACACCGAGAGCTCCTATGGATGTGACGTCTGTGGAGAGACATTTGCAGAACAGTCTAGCCTTCAGACACACCGGCTTTCTCATGCCAAGAGGCGAGCCCACAGGTGCAACGTTTGTGGCAAGATCTTTAAGCAGTCATCTGACCTCCTGGTCCATCGCTATGTCCACACTGGTGAGAGGCCATTTGGCTGTGCAGTGTGTGGCAGAAGCTTCACAAAGGCGGCCTCTCTCCGGGCACACCAGGCCATCCACACTGGCCAGAAATCCTACCAGTGCCATGTCTGCCCCAAGAGCTACAACCGACTGGACAACTTACGCAGGCACCAGCGAGTGCACCTGGGAGACAGGCCTTTCCGCTGCACTATCTGTGGGGACAGCTTCATCTCCTCAGCTTTGTTGCGTGCTCACCGGGCGGGACACAGCTACAAGTGCCAGGGCTGCGGTGAGACCTTTACCCGTCCTGCCTCCCTGGCAGAGCACCGGTGCCCTGAGCAGTCCCTCAGCAGGAAAGATTCTGTCTCAGGACCCTCTTCCCCCGATCAGGTTATTCATGTGGCCACGCAGTATGAGTGCGAGGTGTGCAACGAGAGATTTGTTGACATCCGTTCCCTTCGAGCTCACCAGCCAGTCCACCTGGAAATAACCTGCGAGTGCCAGGTGTGTGGTGAGATCTTCAATGACTCGTCTTCACTCAAAGCCCATCAACCCATCCATGTGGAGCCCTCCTTCCAGTGTAGTGTGTGTGGTGAGATCTTCAATGACTCGTCCTCACTCAAAGCCCATCAGACCACCCATGTGGAGCCCTCCTTCCAGTGTAGTGTGTGTGGTGAGATCTTCAATGACTCGTCTTCACTCAAAGCCCATCAACCCACCCATGTGGAGCCCTCCTTCCAGTGTAGTGTGTGTGGTGAGATCTTCAATGACTCGTCCTCACTCAAAGCCCATCAAACCACCCATGTGGAGCCCTCCTTCCAGTGTAGTGTGTGTGGTGAGATCTTCAATGACTCGTCCTCACTCAAAGCCCATCAACCCATCCATGTGGAGCCCTCCTTCCAGTGTAGTGTGTGTGGTGAGATCTTCAATGACTCGTCCTCACTCAAAGCCCATCAGACCACCCATGTGGAGCCCTCCTTCCAGTGTAGTGTGTGTGGTGAGATCTTCAATGACTCGTCTTCACTCAAAGCCCATCAACCCACCCATGTGGAGCCCTCCTTCCAGTGTAGTGTGTGTGGTGAGATCTTCAATGACTCGTCTTCACTCAAAGCCCATCAAACCACCCATGTGGAGCCCTCCTTCCAGTGTAGTGTGTGTGGTGAGATCTTCAATGACTCGTCCTCACTCAAAGCCCATCAAACCACCCATGTGGAGCCCTCCTTCCAGTGTAGTGTGTGTGGTGAGATCTTCAATGACTCGTCTTCACTCAAAGCCCATCAACCCATCCATGTGGAGCCCTCCTTCCAGTGTAGTGTGTGTGGTGAGATCTTCAATGACTCGTCTTCACTCAAAGCCCATCAAACCATCCATGTGGAGCCCTCCTTCCAGTGTAGTGTGTGTGGTGAGATCTTCAATGACTCGTCTTCA
Organism: Heterodontus francisci; assembly: GCF_036365525.1. Classification (NCBI taxonomy): domain Eukaryota; kingdom Metazoa; phylum Chordata; class Chondrichthyes; order Heterodontiformes; family Heterodontidae; genus Heterodontus; species Heterodontus francisci. The sequence continues at coordinate 7,692 of NW_027141960.1, forward strand.
CTCAAAGCCCATCAGGTGAGCCACACAGAGCAAAGCCACAAGTGCAGTGGGTGCAGCCAAAACTTTGACAGCCGCTCCACACTGTCCTCCCACCGCTGCAGGAATGTGGGTGACAAGCCCTTTAGGTGCCTGCTCTGTGGGAAGGGATTCAGCCAAGCCATCTCTCTGAGGAAGCATCGGTGCCCCAGCCCAGGGGATCAGCAAGCCTTCCGCTGGTCGGTGAGTGGTAACCGGCTGACCGAGCCTCTGGCATCTTCAGCACCTCGAGGGGCCCGCCTGTCAATCCGCCCCAGGGATCGCTGCTTCAAGTGTGATGTCTGCCCCAAGAGCTACAACCGGCTAGACAACCTGCGCAGGCACCAGCGAGTGCACCTGGGAGACCGGCCTTTCCGCTGCACTATCTGTGGGGACAGCTTCATCTCCTCAGCTTCACTGAGGGCTCACCGGGCAGGGCACAATGCTGAGGGGAGCTACAAGTGCAAGGCCTGCAGTGAGACCTTCACCAGTCCAGTCTCTCTGACTGAGCATCGATGCAGCCAGCCCTTCAAGTGGTCAGTTGAGGAGCCGCAACTGGTCAATACCTCTTCACCCTCCTCCTCCCTCCTCAGGGGTAGAGAAGCTCCCGGAGGCCTTGATGTCCCAGTCTGTCCACCGCAAGTCAGGCCATTCGGGTGTGACGTGTGCGGAGAGAGTGTCACTGACTCCTTCTCCCTGCGGACACATCAGCTCCTTCACACCTGGGAGAAGCCATTCAGGTGCGATCTGTGTGACCAAAGCTTTGAAGATTCCTCTTCCCTCACTGAACATCAGCTCAGTCACGGTGGGGAGACCCAGACTCAGTACAAATGTGGAGAGTGTGAGGAGAGCTTTGATAATCCGTCCTCGCTGGGAGAACATCAGCTCATTCACACCTGGGAGAAGCCATTCAGGTGTGATCTGTGTGACCAAAGCTTTGAAGATTCCTCTTCCCTCACTGAACATCAGCTCAGTCACGGTGCGGAGACCCAGACTCAGTACAAATGTGGAGAGTGTGAGGAGAGCTTTGATAATCCGTCCTCGCTGGGAGAACATCAGCTCATTCACACCTGGGAGAAGCCATTCAGGTGTGATCTGTGTGACCAAAGCTTTGAAGATTCCTCTTCCCTCACTGAACATCAGCTCAGTCACGGTGCGGAGACCCAGACTCCGTACAAATGTGGAGAGTGTGAGGAGAGCTTTGATAGTCCGTCCTCGCTGGGAGAACATCAGCTCATTCACACCTGGGAGAAGCCATTCAGGTGTGATCTGTGTGACCAAAGCTTTGAAGATTCCTCTTCCCTCACTGAACATCAGCTCAGTCACGGTGCGGAGACCCAGACTCCGTACAAATGTGGAGAGTGTGAGGAGAGCTTTGATAGTCCGTCCTCGCTGGGAGAACATCAGCTCATTCACACCTGGGAGAAGCCATTCAGGTGCGATCTGTGTGACCAAAGCTTTGAAGATTCCTCTTCCCTCACTGAACATCAGCTCAGTCACGGTGCGGAGACCCAGACTCCGTACAAATGTGGAGAGTGTGAGGAGAGCTTTGATAATCCGTCCTTGTTGCAGACACACCAGCTCCTGCACATTTGGCAGAGGCCCTTCAAGTGCGAGCAGGGTTTTGAAGAGCCCTCCCTGGCAGTCCAGGGGGCTTTGGCTCCAGCCTGGGACAGCCCGTGCAAGTGCCAGGGGTGCGGCGAGCTCTTTGCAGACCCCACCGCCCTGCAGGCTCATGGACGCCTGGCCCACGGGCTGGGCCACGAAGTGCCAGCCTCCTCCCCTGCTCGCGATAAGCCCTTTAAGTGCCCCATCTGCCAGAAGAGTTTTGCCCTCAATTCAGCTCTCCGGGCTCATCAAACCATCCACACAGGGAACAAGCCTTTTCACTGCGACGTCTGTGCCCGCAGTTATAACCGACTGGACAACCTCCGGCGACATCAGTACTCTCACCTCAAGGCCCCCCGTTGAATTCCGTCAGCCCTGCATGGGGACAGTCGACAGTCTGTGCTGTGTAGGCGTCTGGTGCAACTGGGCATGTGGCCTTCTCTCCGACCCTTGACTGAACAGGGCAGAGCTGGGTAAGGATTGGCCGGCTGTCGGCAGTCCAAGCAAAGTCTCTGACTCTCATCTCTGGAATGCAGTTCCAACAGCAGCACCATCTGATGGGGGCAATCAGCTTTGCAAGACAGGAGGATTTGTGGGGGGAGAGAAATGGGGTTGGGGTGTCGAGGGTGGAGGGGGGGGGGGACCAAAGCACTTAGTTGGGATGTGGGTTGAGTCCCAGATCAGATCGATGTACTTGACATACAAAGTGCTTCAATTAGGAATGTCGAGGGAGCTGTAACCATTGTCTAACCCCCGTGCTGTACCTGTCCTGGGAGTGTTTGATGGGGACAGTGTAGAGGGAGCTTTACTCCGTATCTATCACCCCCCGTGCTGTACCTGTCCTGGGAGAGTTTGATGGGGACAGTGTAGAGGGAGCTTTACTCTGTATCTAACCCCCCCGTACTGTACCTGTCCTGGGAGTGTTTGATGGGGACAGTGAAAAGGGAGCGTAACTCTGTATCTAACCCCCCCGTGCTGGACCTGTCCTGGGAGTGTTTGATGGGGACAGTGTAGAGGGAGCGTAACTCTGTATCTAACCCCGTGCTGTACCTGGTCCTGGGAGTGTTTGATGGGGGACAGTGTAGAGGGAGCTTTACTCTGTATCTAACCCCCCGTGCTGTACTTGTCCTGGGAGTGTTTGATGGGGGACAGTGTAGAGGGAGCTTTACTCTGTATCTAACCCCCCGTACTGTACTTGTCCTGGGAGTGTTTGATGGGGGACAGTGTAGAGGGAGCTTTACTGTGTATCTAACCCCCCGTACTGTACTTGTCCTGGGAGTGTTTGATGGGGGACAGTGTAGAGGGAGCTTTACTCTGTATCTAACCCCCTGTACTGTACTTGTCCTGGGAGTGTTTGATGGGGGACAGTGTAGAGGGAGCTTTACTGTGTATCTAACCCCCCGTACTGTACCTGTCCTGGGAGTGTTTGATGGGGGACAGTGTAGAGGGAGCGTAACTCTGTATCTAACCCCCCCGTACTGTACCTGTCCTGGGAGTGTTTGATGGGGGACAGTGTAGAGGGAGCTTTACTCTGTATCTAACCCCCCGTACTGTACCTGTCCTGGGAGTGTTTGATGGGGGACAGTGTAGAGGGAGCTTTACTCTGTATCTAACCCCCGTACTGTACCTGTCCTGGGAGTGTTTGATGGGGGACGGTGTAGAGGGAGCTTTACTCTGTATCTAACCCCCCGTACTGTACCTGTCCTGGGGAGTGTTTGATGGGGACAGTGTAGAGGGAGCTTTACTCTGTATCTAACCCCCCGTACTGTACCTGTCCTGGGGAGTGTTTGATGGGGGACAGTGTAGAGGGAGCTTTACTCTGTATCTAACCCCCCGTACTGTACCTGTCCTGGGAGTGTTTGATGGGGGACAGTGTAGAGGGAGCTTTACTCTGTATCTAACCCCCCGTACTGTACCTGTCCTGGGAGTGTTTGATGGGGGACAGTGTAGAGGGAGCTTTACTCTGTATCTAACTGGTACTGTACTTGCCCTGCATTCCCAAAGTGCTTGACAGCCAATAGGTTAGTTGAAAGCCCAATGTTAAGAGGGTGAACACGGCAGCTCATTTGTACATAACAACATTCCACATCAATGATCAGGTAATTTTTCATTTGGTTGCTGTCAGTTGAAGGAGAATGATTGGCTCCAGGTCATAGGGAGAACCCACACCCCCATTCATCCCCTGCTCATCTTCCAGAATCCCCATGGAGATCTCACCACCCATCTGAGCAGGCAGATAGGGCCAGTGTTTAATGTCTCCACTGAAAGACTGCACCTCCGACAGTGCGGCGCTCCCTCAGTACCTACCCTCCGACTGTGCGGCGCTCCCTCAGTAGTGACCCTCCGACAGCGCGGCGCTCCCTCAGTAGTGACCCTCCGACAGCGCGGCGCTCCCTCAGTAGTGACCCTCCGACAGCGCGGCGCTCCCTCAGTAGTGACCCTCCGACAGCGCGGCGCTCCCTCAGTAGTGACCCTCCGACAGCGCGGCGCTCCCTCAGTAGTGACCCTCCGACAGCGCGGCGCTCCCTCAGTAGTGACCCTCCGACAGCGCGGCGCTCCCTCAGTAGTGACCCTCCGACAGCGCGGCGCTCCCTCAGTAGTGACCCTCCGACAGCGCGGCGCTCCCTCAGTTGTGCAATATGGTATGAATGCCGCAGGATTCTAGTGCAGCTGTGCAAAGAAGGCAGGGAGTGGGTGTACGGTTATACATGGGCCAGGTGTGGGGTACTGGGAATGCCCGAGCTGGTTGGATGCAAGTTTATATGTTTAATATAAATTGATATATTTACATGTTGCATAAAAGGTTAGGCTAGTTAGTACGTGGAACATGTTTAAAAGTCATTACCACGTATTGTATGTGGCATTTTATTTCTCACAGATTTCTGATTTTTCCCTGTGAAGAAATATCATTAAAAATTTTAAAATAACTTGAGTGTATCGGGCCATGTTTACGCGTGTTTTCCCTGGGCGAGGGGATCGGGACTGTGTTTAGAATTAGAACATTACAGCGCAGTACAGGCCCTTCGGTCCTCGATGTTGCGCCGACCTGTGAAACCATCTGACCTACACTATTCCATTTTCATCCATATGTCTATCCAGTGACCACTTAAATGCCCTTAAAGTTGGCGAGTCTACTACTGCTGCAGGCAGGGTGTTCCACGCCCCTCCTACTCTCTGAGTAAAGAAACTACCTCTAACATCTGTCCGATATCTATCACCCCTCATCTTAAAGCTATGTCCCCTCGTGTTTGCCATCACCATCCGAGGAAAAAGACTCTATCCACCCTATCTAACCCTCGGATTATCTTATATGTCTCTATTAAATCACCTCTCCTCCTCCTTCTCTCCAATGAAAACAACCTCAAGTCCCTCAGCCTTTCCTCGTAAGACCTTCCCTCCATACCAGGCAACATCCTAGTAAATCTCCTCTGCACCCTTTCCATAGCTTCCACATCCTTCCTATAATGCGGTGACCAGAACTGCACGCAATACTCCAGGTGCGGTCTCACCAGAGTTTTGTACAGCTGCATCATGACCTCGTGGCTCCGAAACTCAATCCCCCTACTAATAAAAGCTAACACACCATATGCCTTCTTCACAGCCCTATTAACCTGGGTAGCAACTTTCAGGGATTTATGTACCTGGACACCAAGATCTTTCCGTTCATCTACACTACCAAGAATCTTCCCATTAACCCAGTACTCTGCATTCCTGTTACTCCTTCCAAAGTGAATCTCCTCACACTTTTCCGCATTAAACTCCATTTGCCATCTCTCAGCCCAGCTCTGCAGCCTATCTATGTCCCTCTGGAACCCTACAACATCCTTCGGCACTATCCACAGCTCCACCGACCTTTGTGTCATCCACAAATTTACTAACCCACCCTTCTACACCCTCTTCCAGGTCATTTATAAAAATGACAAACAGCAGTGGCCCCAAAACAGATCCTTGCGGTACACCACTAGTAACTAAACTCCAGGATGAACATTTGCCATCAACCACCACCCTCTGTCTTCTTTCAGCTAGCCAATTTCTGATCCAAAGCTCTAAATCACCTTCAACCCCATACTTCCGTATTTTCTGCAATAGCCTACCGTGGGGAACCTTATCAAACGCCTTACTGAAATCCATATACACCACATGCACTGCTTTACCCTCATCCACCTGTTTGGTCACCTTCTCGAAAAACTCAATAAGGTTTGTGAGGCACGACCTACCCTTCACAAAACCGTGCTGACTATCGCTAATGAACTTATTCTTTTCAAGATGATTATAAATCCTGTCTCTTACAACCTTTTCCAACATTTTACCCACAACCGAAGTAAGGCTCACAGGTCTATAATTACCAGGGCTGTCTCTACTCCCCTTCTTGAACAAGGGGACAACATTTGCTATCCTCCAGTCTTCCGGCATTATTCCTGTCGACAATGACGACATAAAGATCAGGGACAAAGGCTCTGCAATCTCCTCCCTGGCTTCCCAGAGAATCCTAGGGTAAATCCCATCTGGCCCAGGGGACTTATCTATTTTCACACTTTCCAAAATTGCTAACACCTCCTTGTGAACCTCAATCCCATCTAGCCTAGTAGTCTGAATCTCAGTATTCTCCTCGACAACATTTTCTTTCTCTACTGTAAATACTGACGAAAACTATTCATTTAACACTTCCCCTATCTCCTCTGATTCCACACACAACTTCCCACGACTACCCTTGATTGGCCCGAATCTAAGACTAGTCATTCTTTTATTCCTGATATACCTATAGAAAGCCTTAGGGTTTTCTCTGATCCTATCCGCCAATGACTTCTCGTGTCCTCTCCTTGCTCTTCTTAGCTCTCCCTTTAGATCCTTCCTGGCTAGCTTGTAACTCTCAAGCGCCCTAACTGAGCCTTCACGTCTCATCCTAACATAAGCCGCCTTCTTCCTCTTGACAAGCGCTTCAACTTCTTTAGTAAACCACGGCTCCCTTGCTCGACAACTTCCTCCCTGCCTGACAGGTACATACTTATCAAGGACACGCAGTAGCTGCTCCTTGAATAAGCTCCACATTTCGATTGTGCCCATCCCCTGCAGTTTCCTTCCCCATCCTACGCATCCTAAATCTTACCTAATCGCATCATAATTTCCTTTCCCCCAGCTATAATTCTTGCCCTGCGGTATATACCTGTCCCTGCCCATCGCTCAGGTAAACCTAACCGAATTGTGATCACTATCACCAAAGTGCTCACCTACATCTAAATCTAACGCCTGGCCGGGTTCATTACCCAGTACCAAATCCAATGTGGCATCGCCCCTGGTTGGCCTGTCTACATACTGTGTCAGAAAACCCTCCTGCACACACTGGACAAAAACTGACCCATCTAAAGTATTTCCAGTCAATATTTGGAAAGTTAAAGTCCCCCATAACAACTACCCTGTTACTCTCGCCCCTGTCGAGAATCATCTTCGCTATCCTTTCCTCTACATCTCTGGAACTATTCGGAGGTCTATAGAAGACTCCCCACAGGGTGACCTCTCTCCTGTTTCTAACCTCGGCCCATACAACCTCAGTAGACGAGTCCTCAAACGTCCTTTCTGCCGCTGTAATACTCTCCTTGATTAACAATGCCACACCCCCCCCTCTTTTACCATCTTCTCTGTTCTTACTGAAACATCTAAATCCCGGAACCTGCAACATCCATTCCTGCCCCTGCCCTACCCATGTCTCCGAAATGGTCACTACATCGAGATCCCAGGTACCAACCCATGCTGCAAGCTCACCCACCTTATTTCGGATGCTCCTGGCGTTGAAGTAGACACACTTTAAACCAAGTTCTTGCTTGCCAGTGCCCTCTTGCGTCCTTGTAACCTTATCCCTGACCTCACTACTCTCAACATCCTGTACACTGGAACTACAATTTAGGTTCCCATCCCCCTGCTGAATTAGTTTAAACCCCCCTGAAGAGCACTAGCAAATCTCCCCCCCAGGATATTGGTACCCCTCTGGTTCAGGTGAAGACCATCCTGTTTGTAGAGGTCCCACCTACCCCAGAAAGAGCCCCAATTATCCAGGAAACCAAAACCCTCCCTCCTACACCATCCCTGCAGACACGTGTTCAACTCCTCTCTCTCCCTATTCCTCGCTTCACTATCACGTGGCACGGGCAACAACCCAGAGATAACAACTCTGTTTGTTCTCGCTCTAAGCTTCCACCCTAGCTCCCTGAATTTCTGCCTTAAATCCCCATCTCTCTTTCTACCTATGTCGTTGGTGCCTATGTGGACCACGACTTAAGGATCCCAAAAACACGATCCGAGACATCACGAACCCTGGCACCTGGGAGGCAACACACCAACCGTGAGTCTCTCTTGTTCCCACAGAACCTCCTATCTGTTCCCCTAACTATGGAGTCCCCAATGACTAATGCTCTGCTTCTCCTCCCCCTTCCCTTCTGAGCAACAGGGACAGACTCTGTGCCAGAGACCTGTACCCCATTGCTTACCCCTGGTAAGTCGTCCCCCGCAACAGTATCCAAAACGGTATACCTGTTGTTGAGGGAAACGGCCACAGGGGATCCCTGCACTGCCTGCTGGTTCCTTCTCCTTCCCCTGATGGTAACCCATCTACCTACTTCTTTTACCTGAGGTGTGACTACCTCCCCACAACTCCTTTCAATAACCCCCTCCGCCTCCCGAATGATCCGAAGTTCATCCAGCTCCAGTTCCCTAACGCGGTTCTCGAGGAGCTGGAGTTGGGTGCACTTCCCACAGATGCAGTCAGCAGGGACACTCTTGGCGACCCTTACCTCCCACATTCTGCAGGAGGAACATGCAACTGCCTTAACCTCCATTCCCACTATTTTAAATTCCCAACAAATCTACTGACAAACCAAAAAGAAAAAGTCAAAACTTGTTAGGTTAGCAATCCGACGGACAGAACTTTTTAAATAAAAAGCTTACCTTATCAACACACCAGAGTTTACTCGTGCTTTCCCTGGGCGAGGGGATCGGGGACCGTGTTTACTCGTGCTTTCCCTGGGTGAGGGGATCGGGGACCGTGTTTACTCGTGCTTTCCCTGGGCGAGGGGATTGGGGACCGTGTTTACTCTCGCTTTCCCTGGGCGAGGGGATTGGGAACGTGTTTACTCTCGCTTTCCCTGGGCGAGGGGATCGGGGACCGTGTTTACTCGTGCTTTCCCTGGGCGAGGGGATTGGGAACGTGTTTACTCTCGCTTTCCCTGGGCGAGGGGATTGGGGACCGTGTTTACTCTCGCTTTCCCTGGGCGAGGGGATTGGGGACCGTGTTTACTCTCGCTTTCCCTGGGTGAGGGGATTGGGGACCGTGTTTACTCTCGCTTTCCCTGGGCGAGGGGATCGGGGACCGTGTTTACTCTCGCTTTCCCTGGGCGAGGGGATTGGGAACGTGTTTACTCTCGCTTTCCCTGGGTGAGGGGATTGGGGACCGTGTTTACTCTCGCTTTCCCTGGGTGAGGGGATTGGGGACCGTGTTTACTCTCGCTTTCCCTGGGCGAGGGGATCGGGGACCGTGTTTACTCGTGCTTTCCCTGGGCGAGGGGATTGGGAACGTGTTTACTCTCGCTTTCCCTTGGCGAGGGGATCGGGGACCGTGTTTACTCTCGCTTTCCCTGGGCGAGGGGATTGGGGACCGTGTTTACTCTCGCTTTCCCTGGGTGAGGGGATTGGGGACCGTGTTTACTCTCGCTTTCCCTGGGCGAGGGGATCGGGGACCGTGTTTACTCGTGCTTACCCTGGGTGAGGGGATCGGGGACCGTGTTTACTCGTGCTTTCCCTGGGCGAGGGGATCGGGGACCGTGTTTACTCTCGCTTTCCCTGGGCGAGGGGATCGGGGACCGTGTTTACTCTCGCTTTCTCTGGGCGAGGGGATTGGGGACCGTGTTTACTCGTGCTTTCCCTGGGTGAGGGGATTGGGGACCGTGTTTACTCGCTTTCCCCGGGCGAGGGGATTGGGGACCGTGTTTACTCTCACTGTCCCTGGGCGAGGGGATTGGGGACCGTGTTTACTCTCGCTTTCCCCGGGCGAGGGTATTGGGGACCGTGTTTACTCTCGCTTTCCCTGGGCGAGGGGATCGGGGACCGTGTTTACCCGTGCCTTCCCCGGGCGAGGGGATCGGGGACCGTGTTTACTCGTGCTTTCCCTGGGTGAGGGGATTGGGGACCGTGTTTACCCGTGCCTTCCCTGGGCGAGGGGATTGGGGACCGTGTTTACTCTCGCCTTCCCTGGGCGAGGGGATTGGGGACCGTGTTTACTCTCGCTTTCCCTGGGCGAGGGGATCGGGGACCGTGTTTACTCTCGATTTCCCTGGGCGAGGGGATTGGGGACCGTGTTTACTCTCGCTTTCCCTGGGTGAGGGGATCGGGGACCGTGTTTACTTGTGCTTTCCCTGGGCGAGGGGATCGGGGACCGTGTTTACTCGTGCTTTCCCTGGGCGAGGGGATCGGGGACCGTGTTTACTCGTGCTTTCCCTGGGTGAGGGGATCGGGGACCGTGTTTACTCGTGCTCGTGCTTACCCTGGGTGAGGGGATTGGGGACCGTGTTTACTCTCACTTTCCGTGGGCGAGGGGATCGGGGACCGTGTTTACTCTCGCTTTCCCTGGGCGAGGGGATCGGGGACCGTGTTTACTCTCGCTTTCCCTGGGCGAGGGGATCGGGGACCGTGTTTACTCTCGCTTTCCCTGGGCGAGGGGATCGGGGACCGTGTTTACTCTCGCTTTCCCTGGGCGAGGGGATCGGGGACCGTGTTTACTCTCGCTTTCCCCGGGCGAGGGGATCGGGGACCGTGTTTACTCTCACTTTCCGTGGGCGAGGGGATCGGGGACCGTGTTTACTCTCGCTTTCCCTGGGCGAGGGGATCGGGGACCGTGTTTACTCTCGCTTTCCCTGGGCGAGGGGATCGGGGACCGTGTTTACTCTCGCTTTCCCTGGGCGAGGGGATCGGGGACCGTGTTTACTCTCGCTTTCCCTGGGCGAGGGGATCGGGGACCGTGTTTATACCCGTGCCTTCCCTGGGCGAGGGGATCGGGAACCTTGTTTACCCGTGCCTTCCCTGGGCGAGGGGATTGGGGACCGTGTTTACTGTCGCTTTCCCTGGGCGAGGGGATCGGGGACCATGTTTACCCGTGCTTTCCCTGGGTGAGGGGATCGGGGACCGTGTTTAATCGTGCTTTCCCTGTGCGAGGGGATCGGGGACCGTGTTTACTCATGCTTTCCCTGGGTGAGGGGATCGGGGACCGTGTTCACTCGTGCTTTCCCTGTGCAAGGGGATCGGGGACCGTGTTTACTCTCGCTTTCCCTGGGTGAGGGGATCGGGAACCGTGTTTACTCATGCTTTCCCTGGGTGAGGGGATCGGGGACCGTGTTTACTCGTGCTTTCCCTGGGTGAGGGGATCGGGGACCGTGTTTACTCGTGCTTTCCCTGTGCGAGGGGATCGGGGACTGTGTTTACTCGTGCTTTCCCTGGGCGAGGGGATCGGGGACCGTGTTTACTCGTGCTTTCCCTGGGCGAGGGGATTGGGGACTGTGTTTACTCGTGCTTTCCACGTGCGAGGGGATCGGGGACCGTGTTTACTCGTGCTTTCCCTGTGCGAGGGGATCGGGGACCGTGTTTACTCGTGCTTTCCCTGGGTGAGGGGATCGGGGACCGTGTTTACTCTCGCCTTCCCTGGGCGAGGGGATCGGGGACCGTGTTTACTCGTGCTTTCCCTGGGTGAGGGGATCGGGGACCGTGTTTACTCTCGCTTTCCCTGTGCGAGGGGATCGGGGACCGTGTTTACTCGTGCTTTCCCTGGGTGAGGGGATCGGGGACCGTGTTTACTCTCGCTTTCCCTGGGCGAGGGGATCGGGGAGCGTGTTTACTCTCGCTTTCCCTGGGTGAGGGGATCGGGGAGCGTGTTTACTCTCGCTTTCCCTGGGCGAGGGGATCGGGGAGTGTGTTTACTCTCGCTTTCCCTGGGCGAGGGGATCGGGGACCGTGTTTACTCTCGCTTTCCCCGGGCGAGGGGATCGGGGACCGTGTTTACTCTCGCTTTCCCCGGGCGAGGGGATCGGGGACCGTGTTTACTCTCGCTTTCCCCGGGCGAGGGGATCGGGGACCATGTTTACTCTCGCTTTCCCCGGGCGAGGGGATTGGGGAGCGTGTTTACTCTCGCTTTCCCCGGGCGAGGGGATTGGGGAGCGTGTTTACTCTCGTTTTCCCCGGGCGAGGGGATTGGGGAGCGTGTTTACTCTCGTTTTCCCCGGGCGAGGGGATTGGGGAGCGTGTTTACTCTCGCTTTCCCTGGGTGAGGGGATCGGGGACCATGTTTACTCTCGCTTTCCCTGGGTGAGGGGATCGGGGACCGTGTTTACTCTCGCTTTCCCTGGGTGAGGGGATCGGGGACCGTGTTTACTCTCGCTTTCCCCGGGCGAGGGGATCGGGGACCGTGTTTACTCTCGCTTTCCCTGGGTGAGGGGATCGGGGACCGTGTTTACTCTCGCATTCCCCGGGCGAGGGGATTGGGGAGCGTGTTTACTCTCGCTTTCCCTGGGTGAGGGGATCGGGGGGGGACCGTGTTTACTCGTGCTTTCCCTGTCCGAGGGGTTCGGGGACCGTGTTTACTCATGCTTTCCCTGTGCGAGGGGTTCGGGGACCGTGTTTACTCGTGCTTTCCCTGGGCGAGGGGATCGGGGACCGTGTTTACTCGTGCTTTCCCTGGGCGAGGGGATCGGGGACCATGTTTACTCGTGCTTTCCCTGGGTGAGGGGATCGGGGACAGTGTTTACTCTCGCTTTCCCCGGGCGAGGGGATCGGGGACCATGTTTACTCTCGCTTTCCCTGGGTGAGGGGATCGGGGACCATGTTTACTCTCGCTTTCCCTGGGTGAGGGGATCGGGGACCGTGTTTACTCATGCTTTCCCTGGGTGAGGGGATCGGGGACCGTGTTTACTCGTGCTTTCCCTGGATGAGGGGATCGGGGAGCGTGTTTACTCCTGCTTTCCCTGGGCGACGGGATAGGGGACTGTGTTTACCCGGGCTTGGGGATTGGGGACTGTGTTTACCCGCGTTTTCCCCGGGCTTGGGGATCGGGGGCTGTGTTTACCCGCGTTTTCCCCGGGCTTGGGGATTGGGGACTGTGTTTACCCGCGTTTTCCCCGGGATTGGGGACTGTGTTTACCCGGGCTTCCCCGGGCTTGGGGATTGGGGACTGTGTTTACCCGCGTTTTCCCCGGGCTTGGGGATCGGGGACTGTGTTTACCCGCGTTTTCCCCGGGCTTGGGGATTGGGGACTGTGTTTACCCGGGCTTCCCCGGGCTTGGGGATCGGGGACTGTGTTTACCCGCGTTTTCCCCGGGCTTGGGGATCACAGAATCACAGAGAATCGTTACAGAGCAGAAGGAGGCTATTTGGCCCATCGTGTCTGCACCGGCTCTGTGAAAGAGCAATTCCCTCAGTTCCATTCCCCGTGCCTTCTCCCCATAACCCTGCACATTCTTCCTTTTCATATAACTGTCTAATTTTCTTTTGAATGCTTCAATTGAACCTGCCTCCACCACGTTCTCAGGCAGTGCTTTCCAGACCTGAACCAGTCTCTGTGTGAGAACGTTTTCCCTCAGGTCACTTTTGCTTCTCTTACCAAATACTTTAAATCAGTGCCCTCTCATTCTCGATCCCTCCCCCAATGGGAACAGTTTCTCTCTATCTACTCCGTCCAGACCCCTCGTGGTTTTTAATACCTCGATCAAATCACCTCTTAGCCTTCTCTTCTCCAAGGAAAACAGTGCTAACTTCTCCAATCTATCTTCGTAACTGAAATTCTTCATCCCTGGAACATTCTCGTGAATCTTTTCTGTACTCTCTCCAATGCCCTCACGTCTTTCCTTAACTGCAGTGCCAGAACTGGATGCAATACCCCAGCTGAGACTGAACTAGTGTCTTATACAAGTTCAACATAACTTCCTTGCTCTTGTACTCTATGCCCCTATTAATAAAGCCCAGGATACTGTGTGATTTATATACTGCTCTCTCAACCTGTCCTGCCACCTTCAATGACGTATGCACAGATATACCCAAGTACCTCTGCTCCTGCACCCACTATAGAATTGTACTCTTTATTCTATATTGTCTCTCCATGTTCTTCCTACCAAAATGAATCACCTCTCATTTCTCTGCATCGAACTTCATCTGCCACCTGTCTGCCTATTCCGCCAACTTGTCTCTGTCCTTTTGAAGTTCTACACTATCCTCCTCACAGTTCACAATGCTTCCAAGTTTCATATCATCTGTAAATTTTGAAATTGTGCCCTGTACACCAAGGTCTAGGTCATTAAGCATCCCAACACTGATTCCCCTTCCTCCAGCCCGAAAAACGTCCATTAACCACGACTCTTTATTTCCTGTCACTCAGTCAATTCCATATCCATGTTGCTACTGTCCCTCTTCTTCCATGAGCGACAAGTTTGCTCACAAGTCTGTTGTGTGACACTGTATCAAACACCTTTTGTAATCCATGTACACCACATCAACAGCATTGCCCTCATCAACCCTCTCTGTTACCTCCTCAAAAAACTCCAGCAAGTTAGTTAAACATTCCCTTAAGAAATCCATACTGGCTTTCTTTAATTAACTCGCATTTGTCCATGTGACTATTGAATTTGTCCCAAATTATTTTTTCTAGAAGTTTTTACACCACTGAAGTTAAACTGACTGGCCTATAGTTGTTGGGCTTATCTTTACACCCTTTTTTCAACAAGGGTTTAACATTTGCAATTCTCCAGTCCTCTGGCACCACCCCCGAGTCTAAGGAAGACTGAAAAATTATGGCCAGTGCCTCTGCGATTTCCATCCTCACTTCCCTCAGTATCCTTGGATGCATCTCATCTAGTCCTGGTGCTTTATCTACTTTAAGTACAGACAGCCTATCTATTACTTCCTCTTTATCAATTTTAAACCCTGCTAGTGTCTGACTTACCTTCTCTTTCAACATTGCCTGGGTTGCATCTTCTTGGTAAAGACAGATGCAAAGTATTCATTTAATACCTCGGCTATGCCCTCTGCCTCCATGTGTAAACCCCCTTTCTGGTCCAGAATCCGCCCCACTCCTCCTCTTACCACCCTTTTACTATCTATATGCCTATAGAAAACTTTAAGATTTCCTTTAATGTTAGCTGCCAGTCTCTTTTCATGCTCTCTCTTTGCTTCTCTTATATGCTTTTTCACTTCCTCTCTGGATCTTCTATATTCAGCCTGGTTCTCAACAGTATTTTCTACCTGGCATCTGTCATAAGCATACGTTTTCTTCTTTATCTTAATCTCTACCTCTTTCGTCATCCAGGGAGCTCTGGATTTGTTTGCTCTATTTTTCCCCTTCCGAGGGAACATACCTTGACTGTGCCCGAACTATCTCTTCTTTGAAGGTAGCCCATTGTTCATCTACCGGTTTTCCTGCCAGCTTTTGATTCCAATTTATTTGCCCTAGCTCCATTCTTACCCCATTAAAGTTAGCCTTCCCCCAGTTAATTATTCTTACCCTGGATTGCTTTTTGTCCTTTTCCATAATCAGCCTAAACCTTATGATACAATGATCACTGTCCCCTAAATGCTCTCCTACTGATATTTGATCCACTTGGCCCAGCTCATTCCCAGGAGCCAGGTCTAGCAGTGCCTCCTTTCTCATTGGACTAGCAACATACTGTTGTAGAAAATTTTCCTGAACACACTCTAGGAATTCTTGCCCCTCACTGCCCTTTCCACTACTATTATCCCAGTCTATGTTTGGATAATTAAAGTCCCCCTTTATAACTACCCTATAATCTTTGCACCTCTTTGTAATTTCCTTGCAAATTTGTTCCTGCACGTCCTTCCCACTAGCTGGTGGTCTATAGACAACACCGAGCAATGTAACTGCACTATTTTTGTTCCTTAGCTCTAGCCAAATTGATTCTGTCCTCGACCCCTCTGGGACATCCTTTTTCTCCAGCACTGCAATGCTCTCCTTAATCAATACCGTCACCCTTCCCCCCCCCCCTTTTTCCCTTTCCTATCTTTCCTGAACACCTTGTATCCAGGAATATTTAACACTCAGTCCTGCCCGTCTTTGAGCCAGGTCTCTGTTATAGCCACAACATGATATTTCCACATGTCAATCTGCGCCTGTACCTCACCAGTCTTATTAACTACACTCCGTGCATTCACATACATGCACATTAACCCTGATTCAGACCGTATTACTTTCTCCCTTACTCTGACCCCGCCTAATAACTGTGATCAGGTCCGTGTTTACCTGCATTTTCCCTGGGTGAGGGGGTCAGGGTCTGTGTTTACCCTCGCTTTCCCCGGGTGAGGGAATCGCAGACTGTGCTTACCTGCGCTCTCCAGGGTGAGGGGATCAGGGATCGTGTTTACCCTCGCTTTCCACAGGTGAGGGAATCGCAGACTGTGCTTACCTGCGCTTTCCCTGGGTGAGGGGATCGGGAACTGTGTTTGCCCTCGCTTTCCCTGGGTGAGGGAATCGCAGACTGTGCTTACCTGCGCTTTCCAGGGTGAGGGGATCAGGGATCGTGTTTACCCTCGCTTTCCAGGGTGAGGGGATCAGGGATCGTGTTTACCTGCACTTTCCCCGGGTGAGGGGATCGGGAACTGTGATTCTGTGCGCTTTCCCGGGTGAGGGGATCAGGGATCGTGTTTACCTGCACTTTCGCTGGGCAACAGAATCGGGGACAGTGCTTACCCGTGCTTTCCCTGGGCGAGGGGATCAGGCACAGTGTTTACCTACACTTTCCCAGGCGATGGGATCGGGGACCGTGTTTACCTGCGCTTTCCCCAGGCGAGGGGATCAGGATCTGTGCATACTCGTGCTTTCCCCAGACGAGGGGACCAGGGACTGTTTTTACCTGCGCTTTCCCCAGGCAACGGGATTGGGGACTGTGTTTACTGTGCTTTCACTGGGCAACGGGATTGGGGACTGTGTTTACCTGTGCTTTCCCTGGGCAACGGGATCGGGGACTGTGTTTAACTGTGCTTTCCCTGGGCAACGGGATCGGGGACTGTGTTTAACTGTGCTTTCCCTGGGCAACGGGATCGGGGACTGTGTTTCCTTGTGCTTTCCCTGGGCAACGGGATCGGGGACTGTGTTTACCTGTGCTTTCCCTGGGCAACGGGATCGGGGACTGTGTTTACCTGCGCATTCCACGGGCAACGGGATCGGGGACTGTGTTTACCTGTGCTTTCCCTGGGCAACGGGATCGGGGACTGTGTTTACTGTGCTTTCACTGGGCAACGGGATTGGGGACTGTGTTTACCTGTGCTTTCCCTGGGCAACGGGATCGGGGACTGTGTTTACCTGCGCTTTCCCTGGGCAACGGGATCGGGGACTGTGTTTACCTGTGCTTTCCCTGGGCAACGGGATCGGGGACTGTGTTTACCTGTGCTTTCCCTGGGCAACGGGATCGGGGACTGTGTTTACCTGTGCTTTCCCTGGGCAACGGGATCGGGGACTGTGTTTACCTGCGCATTCCACGGGCAACGGGATCGGGGACTGTGTTTACCTGTGCTTTCCCTGGGCAACGGGATTGGGGACTGTGTTTACCTGTGCTTTCCCTGGGCAACGGGATCGGGGACTGTGTTTACCTGTGCTTTCCCTGGGCAACGGGATCGGGGACTGTGTTTACCTGTGCTTTCCCTGGGCAACGGGATCGGGGACTGTGTTTACCTGTGCTTTCCCTGGGCAACGGGATCGGGGACTGTGTTTACCTGTGCTTTCCCTGGGCAACGGGATCGGGGACTGTGTTTACCTGTGCTTTCCCTGGGCAACGGGATCGGGGACTGTGTTTACCTGTGCTTTCCCCGGGCAACGGGATCGGGAATGTGTTTACCTGTGCTTTCCCCAGGCGAGGAGACCAGGGACTGTGTTTACCTGCGGTTTCCCCGGGCTAGGGGATCGGGGACTGTGTTTACCTGCGCTTTCCCCGGGTGAGGAAATCGGGGACTGTGTTTACCTGTGCTTTCCCCGGGTGAGGGGATCGGGGACTGTGTTTACCTGCGCTTTCCCCGGGAGAGTGGATCGGGGACTGTGTTTACCTGTGCTTTCCCCGGGCGAGGGGATCGCGGACTGCATTTACCTGCTCTTTCCCCGGGCGAGGGGATCGGGGACTTGTTTATATGCGCTTTCCCCGAGCGAGGGGATCGGGGACTTGTTTATATGCGCTTTCCCCGAGTGAGGGGATCGGGGACTGTGTTTACCTGCGCTTTCCCCGGGCTTGAGAATCAGGGACTGTGATTACCTGCGCTTTCCACGGGTGAGGGGATCAGGGACTGTGTTTACCTGCGCTTTCCCTGGGCGAGGGGATCAGGGACTGTGTTTACCTGCGCTTTCCCTGGGCGAGGGGATTGGGGACCGTGTTTTCCTGTGCTTTCCCTGGGCGATGGGATTGGGGACTGTGTTTACCTGCGCTTTCCCTAAGCTTGGGGATCAGGGACTGCATTTACCTGCTCTTTCCCCGGGCGAGGGGATCGGGGACTGTGTTTACCTGCGCTTTCCCCGAGCGAGGGGATCGGGGACTGTGTTTACCTGCGCTTTCCCCGAGCGAGGGGATCGGGGACTGTGTTTACCTGCGCTTTCCCCGAGCGAGGGGATCGGGGACTGTGTTTACCTGCGCTTTCCCCGAGCGAGGGGATCGGGGACTGTGTTTACCTGCGCTTTCCCCGAGCGAGGGGATCGGGGACTGTGTTTACCTGCGCTTTCCCCGGGTGAGGGGATCAGGGACTGTGTTTACCTGCGCTTTCCCTGGGCGAGGGGATTGGAGACCGTGTTTTCCTGTGCTTTCCCGGGGCGATGGGTTTGGGGACCGTGTTTTCCTGTGCTTTCCCGGGGCGAGGGGGATTAGGGACTGTGTTTACCTGCGCTTTCCCGGGGCGAGGGGATCAGGGACTGTGTTTACCTGCACTGTCCAGGGGCGAGGGGATCAGGGACTGTGTTTACCTGCGCTTTCCCGGGGCGAGGGGATCAGGGACTGTGTTTACCTGCGCTTTCCCCGGGTGAGGGAATCGGGGACTGTGTTTACCTGTGCTTTCCCCGGGTGAGGGGATCGGGGACTGTGTTTACCTGTGCTTTCCCCGGGCGAGGGGATCGCGGACTGCATTTACCTGCTCTTTCCCCGGGCGAGGGGATCGGGGACTTGTTTATATGCACTTTCCCCGAGCGAGGGGATCGGGGACTGTGTTTACCTGCGCTTTCCCCGAGCGAGGGGATCGGGGACTGTGTTTACCTGCGTTTCCCCGGGCTTGGGGATCAGGGACTGTGTTGCCCTGGGCTTGAGAATCAGGGACTGTGTTTACCTGCGCTGTCCAGGGGATCAGGGACTGTGTTTACCTGCGCTTTCCCCGGGTGAGGGGATCAGGGACTGTGTTTACCTGCGCTGTCCAGGGGCGAGGGGATCAGGGACTGTGTTTACCTGCGCTGTCCAGGGGATCAGGGACTGTGTTTACCTGCGCTTTCCCCGGGCGAGGGGATCAGGGACTGTGTTTACCTGCGCTGTCCAGGGGTGAGGGGATCAGGGACTGTGTTTACCCTCGCTTTCCAGGGTGAGGGGATCAGGGACCGTGTTTACCTGCACTTTCCCCGGGTGAGGGGATCGGGAACTGTGATTCTGTGCGCTTTCCCGGGTGAGGGGATCAGGGATCGTGTTTACCTGCACTTTCGCTGGGCAACAGAATCGGGGACAGTGCTTACCCATGCTTTCCCTGGGCGAGGGGATCAGGCACAGTGTTTACCTACACTTTCCCAGGCGATGGGATCGGGGACCGTGTTTACCTGCGCTTTCCCCAGGCGAGGGGATCAGGATCTGTGCATACTCGTGCTTTCCCCAGACGAGGGGACCAGGGACTGTTTTTACCTGCGCTTTCACTGGGCAACGGGATTGGGGACTGTGTTTACCTGTGCTTTCCCTGGGCAACGGGATCGGGGACTGTGTTTAACTGTGCTTTCCCTGGGCAACGGGATCGGGGACTGTGTTTACCTGTGCTTTCCCCGAGCGAGGGGATCGGGGACTGTGTTTACCTGCGCTTTCCCCGGGCTTGGGGATCAGGGACTGTGTTTCCCTGGGCTTGAGAATCAGGGACTGTGTTTACCTGCGCTTTCCCCGGCTGAGGGGATCAGGGACTGTGTTTACCTGCGCTTTCCCTGGGCGAGGGGATTGGGGACCGTGTTTTCCTGTGCTTTCCCGGGGCGATGGGATTGGGGACTGTGTTTACCTGCGCTTTCCCTAAGCTTGGGGATCAGGGACTGCATTTACCTGTGCTTTCCCCGAGCGAGGGGATCGGGGACTGTGTTTACCTGTGCTTTCCCCGAGCGAGGGGATCGGGGACTGTGTTTACCTGCGCTTTCCCTGGGCTTGGGGATCAGGGACTGTGTTTACCTGCGCTTTCCCCGGGTGAGGGGATCAGGGACTGTGTTTACCTGCGCTTTCCCGGGGCGATGGGATTGGGGACCGTGTTTTCCTGTGCTTTCCCGGGGTGAGGGGGATTGGGGACTGTGTTTACCTGCGCTTTCCCGGGGCGAGGGGATCAGGGACTGTGTTTACCTGCACTGTCCAGGGGCGAGGGGATCAGGGACTGTGGTTACCTGCGCTTTCCCGGGGCGAGGGGATCAGGGACTGTGTTTACCTGCGCTTTCCCCAGGTGAGGGGATCAGGGACTGTGTTTACCTGCGCTGTCCAGGGGCGAGGGGATCAGGGACTGTGTTTACCTGCGCTTTCCCCGGGTGAGGGGATCAGGGACTGTGTTTACCTGCGCTGTCCAGGGGCGAGGGGATCAGGGACTGTGTTTACCTGCGCTGTCCAGGGGATCAGGGACTGTGTTTACCTGCGCTTTCCCCGGGCGAGGGGATCAGGGACTGTGTTTACCTGCGCTGTCCAGGGGATTAGGGACTGTGTTTACCTGCGCTTTCACCGGGTGAGGGGATCAGGGACTGTGTTTACCTGCGCTGTCCAGGGGTGAGGGGATCAGGGACTGTGTTTACCTGCGCTGTCCAGGGGATCAGGGACTGTGTTTACCTGCGCTTTCCCCGGGCGAGGGGATCAGGGACTGTGTTTACCTGCGCTGTCCAGGGGATTAGGGACTGTGTTTACCTGCGCTTTCACCGGGTGAGGGGATCAGGGACTGTGTTTACCTGCGCTGTCCAGGGGTGAGGGGATCAGGGACTGTGTTTACCTGCGCTGTCCAGGGGATTGGGACTGTGTTTGCCCGCCCTTTTCCTGGACGAGGGCTTTTTTTTCCGGAGATTGTTGGCAGGCTTGTATGGATTTGCCTTGGTAGTTAATGGAAGGTAGTGCATTACACCAGCAATGATATTTTTTCCAGGAGCCTGCCTCTCCTGATAACCTGTGAATCTCACTTGAAGGATTTATGTTTGAAGAAGTGAAGACAAGAAAGTTTCCATTCTACTGCACTTTTCAGCATCTCAGGACTTCCCAAAGTCTTTCAGAGCTTGTGAAGTGAGTAATTAGAAATGGCCAATGACTGAAACTAAGAGTGGATGTGATTATTTGGTCCCTTCAGCCTGCTCATCTACCTGTACTCCCCTTTCCTAGCCAATCCCCATATCCTCGATTCTCTGAGCCCAAACATTTCCCGATCCCATCTTGAATATACTCAATAACTGAGCATCCACAGCTCTCTTTGAGCTAAAGAATTCTAACCCTGTGAGTGAAGAAATTTCTCATCATCACACTCCCAAATAGCCAACCCCTTTATCATGAGTCTGTGAACCCCCACCAACTTCCCCATTCCAGACTCTCCAGCCGGGGGAAACAGCGTCTCAGCATCTACCCTGTCAAACGGCTGAAGAATGTTCTATTTTTCAATGAAATCACTTTTCATTCTTCTTAATTCCAGGGAATATTGGCCCAGTCTACTCAATCCCTCCTCATAGGGCAGGAATCAGTCTACTGAACCTTCGTTGCACCACCTCTAAGGCAAGTATATCCTTCCTTAGGTACGGAGACCAAAATTGTACACAATACTCTAGGCATGGTCTCAACAGGGCCCTGTATAATTGCAGCAAAACTTCCTTACTTTTGTAATGAAGGCCAACCGATCATTCACCTTCCTAATTGCTGTACCTCACGTTAACTTTCTGTGATTCATGTACAAGGATGCTCAGGTCCCTATGAATACCAACATTTCCCAGTCTCTCACCATTTAAAAAATTCTGCTTTTCTATTCCTACGACCAAAGTGAATAACCTCACACTTCCCCACATTATAGTCCACCTTGATGGAGGCATGGAGCTTGGTGAAGTACTAAATGAGGACTTTGCATCTGTCTTAGAGTCATAGAGATACACAGCACTGAAACAGGCCCTTCGGCCACCGAGTCTGTTCCGACCAACAACCATCCATTTATACTAATCCTATATTAATCCCATATTCCATACCACATCCCCACCATTCTCCTACCGCCTACCTACACTAGGGGCAATTTACAATGGCCAATTTACCTATCAACCTGCAAGTCTTTGGCTGTGGGAGGAAACCGGAGCACCCGTTGGAATCCCACGCGGTCACAGGGAGAACTTGCAAACTCTGCACAGGCAGTACGCAGAACTGAACCTGGGTCGCTGGAGGTGTGAGGCTGTGGTGCTAACCACTGCGTCACTGTCTTTATTAAAGAAGAAGATGCTGCCCAAGTCACAGTGAAAGAGGAGGTAGTTGAGACACTGGATGTGCTAAAAATTTATTTTAAAAAGATATATTAGACAGACTGGCTGTACTTAAAGTTGATAAGTCATTAGGACCGAATCCTGAGGGAAGTAAGGGTGGAAATTGTGGAGACACTGGTCATAATCCTCCAAACCTCCTTAGATACAGGGGGGGTGTCAGAGGGCTGGAGAATTGCAAATGTTACACCCTTGTTCAAAATAGGTTGCAAGGACAAACCCAACAACTACAGGCCAGTCAGTTTAACCTCGAAGGTGGGAACGTTTTTATAAATGATAATTCGGGACAAAATTAACAGTCACTTGGGCAAATGTGGATTAATTAAGGAAAGCCGGCACGGATTTGTTAAGGACACGTCCTGTTTAACTAACTTGTTTGAGCTTTTTGATGAGGTAACAGAGAGCGTTGATGAGGGGGATACGGTGGATGTGGTTTACATGGACTTCAAAAGGCTTTTGATAAAGTGGCACATAACAGGCTTGTCAGCAAAGTTTGAGGCGATGGAATAAAAGGGACAATGGCAGCATGGATATGAACGTGGCTGAGTGACAGGAAACCGAGAGTAGTGGTGACTGGTTGTTTTTCAGACTGGAGCGAGGTATATAGTGGGGGTTCCCCAGGAGTCAGTGTTGGGACCCCTGCTTTTCCTGATATATATTAATGACCTAGACTCAGGTGCACAGGGCACAATTTCAAAATTTGCGCATAACACAAAACTTAGAAGTATTATGAACTGTGAGGGGGATAGTGAAAAACTTCAAGAGGAGATGGACAGATTGGGGGAATGGGCAGATAGATGTCAATACGCCATCTTGGTAAGGGAAGTGGCAGAGTGGAGAGGCAATATAAAAGAAATGCGACAATTCTAAAGAGGGAATAGATGGATCAAGGGGCCTCCTCCTGTGCTACAACCATTCTCTGATTCTAGAAGATGCTTCACTATGGCTTGGGGCTGGTGCAAGTGCAAGTGCTATACAAGACCTTCCCTTACCAAGATGGCGGATGAGGATTTAGGGGAGATGGTGGCATTATGGTACTGTCACGTCACCAGTAATGCAGAGGCCCAGGATAATGTGGGGACATGGGTTCAAGTCCCAACATAGCACTCTACACTTATGTGAGGAACAAGAGGATGGCCAGAGTGAGGGTAGGGCCGATCAGGGATAGTGGAGGGAACTTGTGCCTGGAGTCGGAGGAGGTAGGGGAGGTCCTTAATGAATACTTTGCTTCAGTATTCACTAGTGAGAGGGACATGGTCGTTTGTGAGGACAGCGTGAAACAGGCTGATATGCTCAAACAGGTTGATGTTAAAAAGGAGGATGTGCTGGAAATTTTGAAAGACATGAGGATAGATAAGTCCCCGGTGCCAGACGGGATATACCCAAGGTTATTACGGGAAGCGAGGGAAGAGATTGCCGCGCCTTTGGGGATGATCTTTGCGTCCTCACTGTCCACTGGAGTAGTACTGGATGATTGGAGGGTGGCAAATGTTATTCCCTTGTTCAAGAAAGGGAATAGGGATAACCCTGGGAATTACAGACCAGTCAGTCTTACGTCGGTGGTGGGCAAATTATTGGAGAGGATTCTGAGAGACAGGATTTATGATTATTTGGAAAAGCATAGTTTGATTAGAGACAGTCAGCATGGCTTTGTGAGGGGCAGGTCATGCCTCACAAGCCTTATTGAATTCTTTGAAGATGTGACAAAACACATTGATGAAGGAAGAGCAGTGGATGTGGTGTATATGGATTTTAGCAAGGCGTTTGATAAGGTTCCCCATGGTAGGCTCATTCAGAAAGTAAGGAGGCATGGGATACAGGGAAATTTGGCTGTCTGGATACAGAATTGGCTGGCCCATAGAAGACAGAGGGTGGTAGTAGATGGAAAGTATTCAGCATGGAGCACGGTAACCAGTGGTGTTCCACAAGGGTCTGTTCTGGGACCTCTGCTCTTTGTGATTTTTATAAATGACTTGGATGAGGAAGTGGAAGGCTGGGTTAGTAAGTTTGCCGATGACACAAAGGTTGCTGGAGTTGTGGATAGTGTGGAGGGCTGTTGTATCTTGCAACGGGACATTGACAGGATGCAGAGCTGGGCTGAGAAGTGGCAGATGGAGTTCAACCTGGAAAAGTGTGAAGTGATTCATTTTGGAAGGTTGAATTTGAATGCGGAATACAGGCTTAAAGACAGGATTCTTGGTAGTGTGGAGGAACAGAGGGATCTTGGGGTCCACGTCCATAGATCTCTCAAAGTTGCCACCCAAGTTGATAGGGTTGTTAAGAAGGCGTATGGTGTGTTGGCTTTCATTAACAGGGGAATTGAGTTTAAGAGCCGCGAGGTTATGCTGCAGCTCTATAAGGCCCTGGTTCGACCACACTTGGAATATTGTGTTCAGTTCTGGTCGCCTCATTATAGGAAGGATGTGGAAGCTTTAGAGAGGGTGCAGAGGAGATTTACCAGGATGCTGCCTGGACTGGAGGGCATGTCTTATGACGAAAGATTGAGGGAGCTAGGGCTTTTCTCATTGGAGCGAAGAAGGATGAGAGGTGACTTGATAGAGGGGTACAAGATGATGAGAGGCAGAGATAGAGTGGATAGCCAGAGACTTTTTCCCAGGGTGGAAAGGGCTATCACCAGGGGGCATACTTTTAAGGTGATTGGAGGAAGGTTTCGGGGAGATGTCAGAGGTAGGTTCTTTACACAGAGAGTGGTGGGTGTGTGGAATGTGCTGCCAGCGGTGGTAGTAGAAGCAGATACATTAGGGACATTTAAGCGACTCTTGGATAGGTACATGGATGATAGTAGAATGAAGGGTATGTAGGTAGTTTGATCTTAGAGTAGGTTAAAGGGTTGGCATAACATCGTGGGCCGAAGGGCCTGGACTGTGCTGTACTGCTCTATGTTCTATAGCAGCTGGTGGAGTTTAATTTCAATTCATTAATAAATGTAATTATTGAATAAATAAATCGGGAATTGAAAGCTAGTCTCAGCAATGGTGCTATGAAAATAGGATCTGCTGTCCTTACCTGGTCTTGTCTACATGTGACTCCAGACCCACAGCAAAGTGGTTGACTCTTAAACCCCCCACTCAGTTCAAGGACAATAAAGGATGGGCAACAAATTCTGGCCTTGCCAGTGATGCTCTCATCCCATGAAAGAATAAATCTACCGTTCTCTGGCCCTTCCCTTATCAAGATGGAAGCGGATTGACTAAAATGGCAGCCACTGGGAACAAGGACGCACGCATGCATGCACATATGTGGTGGAGGGTAAGGCCATTCTAGACCACAGGATCCCACACTCAGTGTTTATAAAGCCCGGCAAGTTCCCTCCCCGCCTCAGGCTTCATCTCTCCTTCCATCTTCCATCCTGCAGCCTCACTGCATGTGCTCGGGTGCCCTGTCTGTGCTCCCTGGCGATTAGTTGGTGCTGTGCCAGGCCGCTTGTAGAAGGGAATGGAGCCCATTTCTTTCTACTGTGCATTCTGGGCATAGCTGCCTGCCATTGATGGGCAGATCATTGCCAACCTGGGCAAGTTCCCATTCTTTGCTGATATTTGGAAAAACCCCCAACAACAGCTTGCATTTCTGTAGCGCCTTCAGTTTGGAAAATGTCCCAAGGCACTTTGCGGATGTGATATCAGACAAGTTGAGCCATATAAGGAGATAACAGGAACAGGCAACCGAAAGCTCAGTCAAAGAGGGAGATTTTAAGGAGGTCTTAAAGGAAGAGAGAGAGAGGCAGAGGGGCAGAAAGGTTTCGGGAGGGAATTCCAGAGCTTAGGGCCCCCCCAGGGCAGATGAAGGCACGGCAGCCAATGGTGGAGCGATGGAAATTGGGGAAAGCTCAAGAAGCCGGAATTGGAGGAGCTCCGAGATCTCGGAGGGTTGTAGGGGCTGGAGGAGTTTACAGAGATAGGCAGGGGGTGAGGGGCCATGGAGGGATTTGAACAGGAGGATGAGAATTGTAGGGGCTGGAGGAGGTTACAGAGATTGGGAGGGAGGACAAGGCCATGGAGGGATTTGAAGAGGAGGATGAGAATTGTAGGGGCTGGAGGAGGTTACAGAGATTGGGAGGGAGGACAAGGGGCCATGGAGGGATTTGAACAGGAGGATGAGAATTGTAGGGGCTGGAGGATGTTAGAGATAGGGAGGGAGGACAAGGGGACATGGAGGGATTTGAACAGGAGGATGAGAATTGTAGGGGCTGGAGGAGGTTACAGAGATAGGGAGGGGGTGAGGGGCCATGGAGGGATTTGAACAGGAGGGTGAGAATTGTAGGGGCTGGAGGAGGTTACAGAGATAGGGAGGGGGTGAGGGGCCATGGAGGGATTTGAACAGGAGGATGAGAATTGTAGGGGCTGGAGGAGGTTACAGAGATAGGGAGGGGGTGAGGGGCCATGGAGGGATTTGAACAGGAGGGTGAGAATTGTAGGGGCTGGCGGAGGTTACAGAGATTGGGAGGGAGGGGGAGAGAGGCCATGGAGGGATTTGAACAGGAGGATGAGAATTGTAGGGGCTGGAGGAGGTTACAGAGATTGGGAGGGAGGGGGAGAGAGGCCATGGAGGGATTTGAACAGGAGGATGAGAATTGTAGGGGCTGGAGGAGGTTACAGAGATTGGGAGGGAGGGGGTGAGGGGCCATGGAGGGATTTGAACAGGAGGATGAGAATTGTAGGGGCTGGAGGAGGTTACAGAGATAGGGAGGGAGGGGGAGAGAGGCCATGGAGGGATTTGAACAGGAGGGTGAGAATTGTAGGGGCTGGCGGAGGTTACAGAGATTGGGAGGGAGGGGGAGAGAGGCCATGGAGGGATTTGAACAGGAGGATGAGAATTGTAGGGGCTGGAGGAGGTTACAGAAATCGAGGTGTTGTCAGACTAGGAGCCAGTGTAGGTCAGCGAGCAGTGTGGATGAGGGGTGAACGGGACATGGCGGGAGCAGCTGGAGTTTTGGATATGCTGAGGTTTACGGAGGGTGGGAGATGGGAGGCTTGCAGTGAAAGTGTCGGAATAATTGGGAAGCTGGAGGGTGAGAAAGGTATTATCAGAGCCCCAGATTTATCACTTTCGATAGTGTTGCTGGTGCCAGTCACTCCTGCAGTATCAGTGTGATCGAACACCAATGTAATCTGCTAGAAGCAGAGTGACAATCCCTGGGCCAAGACCAGGATTAGGAACTCTGCACCAGTTTGCTTAAATCCACACTCTGTCCAAACTAATCGCTGGCCTCCAATCCCATGCACTTTCATTTTTAAACAGTCTCTCGTGGAACTTTGTCGAATGTCTTCTCAAAGTCGATATGAATACCATCCTCTTCCTGATGAAGACTGTGTAAAGTATTTACTCAATATGTACTCAGACTGGAACATCTCAAACAGAAACATCGAACAGCATTCCGGCTGTTAGGCAGTGCCCCACCAAATCCTGAGGATTTCCCTGAATCAGTCAGATCCCTCCCAGATCTTTCACTCTCTGATAGCTCTGAAGACAGCAAAACCTTTTGAAAAGGCATTTTTTTTTTCAAAAAGCATATCGGAAACATGGCAGGCAATTTGGCACAGCAAGCTCCCACAAACAGCAATGTGATAATGATCAGATCTGAGAGATAAATATTGGGCGCTCGGACAGTGGGTGTGGGGAGGGAGGGACCCAACCTCCATTCTGCTGCTCCTTCAATGGTACCTGAGGGATCATTTACCACAACCTGAGAGGGCAGACAGGACCTTGGTTTAATGGCATCTGTGACAGCTCAGCTCTCCCTCGATACTACCCTCCAGGAGTGCAGCACTCCCTCAGTCCTGCCCCTCTAGCAGTAGTACCAGCCTGGATTATGGAGATCAAGTCCGAGAGTATATACATCTCCCTCCGACAGTGCAGCACTCCCTCAGTACTGACACCGGGGGAGTGTCGGCCTGGATTATCGAGATCAAGTCCCAGAGTATATACATCTCCCTCCGACAGTGCAGCACTCCCTCAGTACTGACACCGGGGGAGTGTCGGCCTGGATTATGGAGATCAAGTCCTAGAGTATATACATCTCCCTCTGACAGTGCAACACTCCCTCAGTACTGACACCGGGGAGTGTCGGTCTGGATTATGGAGATCAATTCCTGGAGTATACACATCTCCCTCCGACAGTGCAGCACTCCCTCAGTACTGGCACCGGGGGAGTGTCGGCCTGGATTATGGAGATCAAGTCCTAGAGTATATACATCTCCCTCCGACAGTGCAGCACTCCCTCAGTACTGACACCGGGGGAGTGTCGGTCTGGATTATGGAGATCAAGTCCTAGAGTATATACATCTCCCTCCGACAGTGCAGCACTCCCTCAGTACTGACACCGGGGGAGTGTCGGTCTGGATTATGGAGATCAAGTCCTAGTGTATATACATCTCCCTCTGACAGTGCAGCACTCCCTCAGTACTGGCACCGGGGAGTGTCGGTGTGGAGTACATGTCTTGAGGAGAGTGGGACCTGTACCCACAACATTGTGACTCACAGGTACAAATGCTCTCCGCTCAGCCTTGGCTGATTCCTTTCAGCTTTATCCTCGTCCCTTTGCTGTTCTCTTGAGTTCTCCCGCCTGTGGGATCTCTTTGCCTGAGCTGTCTGCTCCTGTCACATTCCCCAGCTATCCTCTGACTGCTGGCTGCTAATAGAGGCCACAGGTCAGGGGTGGGGGGGGGGGCAATGAGCAGCCATCAGCAAAGTTGCACAGACAGATTGTATTCAGAATCACAGCAAGAGCACAGTACATAGCGAGTCACTCGTTAAACAGACTGAAACCCTGGGCCAGGGCTAGACAGGGCAAAAGAGGGAACGGCAAGGACTGATACAAACAGGTCCAGTCTGCAGGGGACAGTCCAGGCAGAGGGCACTCTTGCTGCAGTCCTGTGAGTAACAACTGGTGGGCATCGTTGTCAAGGCTGCATCGATTGCTCACTGCCTGTTGCCTTGAGGTTTTGATGGTGTGGTCGAGCATGAGGTGCAACTGTGAGAGAGACGCAGCAATGCAGGAGATCGGAATAGGACAAGCATTGCACAGCCACCCTGCACTCTCAGCCAGGGCCCCACCAAAGCGTGAGGGTCTTCCCCAAGCAGTCAGTGTCCTCCCAGATGTTTCACTCTCTCCCGTATCTTTGTAAGTGGCAGGACAAAAGACGACTTAATAAAGCATATGGGATCCATGACTTTATTAGTAGAAGCACAGAGTACAAAATCAAGAAGGTTATGCTAAACCTTTAAAAATGACTGGTTCGGCCCCAGTTGGTGCATTGTGTCCAATTCTGGGCACCACACTTTAGAAAGGATGTCAAGACTTTGGAGAGGGCGCAGAGTGAGATTGAGCAGAATGGTCCCAGGGATGAGGGACTTCAGTTAATGTGGAGAGACTGGGAGAAGCTGAGATTGTTCTCCTGAGAACAGAGAAGGTTAAGAGGGAGATTTAATCAAGACGTTCACAATCAGGAAGGGTTTGGATGGAGTAAATGAGGAGAGACTGTTTCCCAGTGGTGGGAGGGTGGTGAACCGGAGGGACACAGATCGAGGGTGATTGGTGGGTGAACCGGAGGGAGGGAGATGAGGAAACATTATTCAAGGCAGTGAGTTGTTGTGATCTGGGACTCGCTGCCTGAAAGGACGGTGGAAGCAGATTGAATAGTGACTCTCAAAAGGGGAATCGGGGTAAATACTGGAAGGGGATAAATTTACAGAGAGACGGGGAAAGAGTGGAGGGGCGGGGGGGTGGATTTCACAGAGCCAGAACAGGCACGGTGGGACAAACGGCCACCTACTGTAGCTAAGAGATTCTTTGAACTCCAGGATCATCCCGAACCAGCATCCATCATTTTGACTGTCCCATTCCTAATATACACAAGGAGGAGAGGGAGGGGGACAGGGAACTGAGGGGCCGGAACAAGAGTAAAGGAGAGGGGAGAGGGAGGGAGGGATGGGAGGGAAGCAGAGAGAGATGGAGGGGAGGGAGGAGGGGACTAGTCACCTCCCAGGCACTGCAGTGGGAAGTGGCTCTGCCCAAAGTGTGCCAGCTGGTGATTAGCGAGATGGGCGGACTGGGTGAAGGCTCGTTCACAGCGGCGGCACTGGAAAGGCCTCTCGCCAGTGTGGATACGGCGATGGACGGTCAGACAGGAGGAGCGGGTGAAGGCCTTGGCGCAGTAGGGGCAGGCGAAAGGCCGCTCGCCCGTGTGGTTACGCTGATGACGCAGCAGCTCAGTGGAGTTGGTGAAGGACTTGGCACAGTCGCCACATTTGAAGGGCTTGTCTCCGCTGTGAATCCGGCGGTGGACAGTCAGGTAAGAGGACTGGCTGAATGCCTTGCCACACTCGTCACAGGAAAAGGGACGTTCCCCCGTGTGCACTCGCAGGTGCTTGATGAGGCTGGACGAGTAGCTGAAAGTCTTCGCACAGACTGAGCACAGGTAAGGCTTTTCCCCTGTATGGATACGCCGATGAGCCGACAGGTGAGAGGATTTGGTGAAATCCTTGCCACAGTCCCCGCAAGTGAATGGTTTTTCTCCGCTGTGCAGCCGCCTGTGCCGAAGGAGGTCGGTGGAGTTGGTGAAACTCCTGTCACACTCTCCGCAGGCGAATGGCCTCTCCCCGTTGTGACTGCGCAGGTGCACAAAGAGCTGCGAGGACTTGCAGAAGCTTTTGCCACAGGACAGGCACTGGTGCGGCTTCTCGCCGGTGTGTGTGCGGCGGTGATCAGTCAGCGAGGACGACTTGCTGAAACGCTTCTGACACAGCGGGCACTGGTGCCGCCTCTCTGCAGCCTCGCCCATCACCAGAGCTGTTACTGCTCCTTCCATCGCCACACTCTCCTTCACTGAATCATCCATCCCCTCGACGTCCAACGCAGCCTGCAAACCAATAAACCAACATCAACGCTGACTCCATCAAACACTCCCAGGACAGGTACAGCATGGGGGGTTAGAATTTATCTGGTTTTAATAAAGTTATTTTTAAAAAACGGGGTTAAAAAAAAATGGATTAGATACAGAGAATGACGGGCATTTTCACAGTTTTTGCACCATCTCAGTACCTCCCCACATCTACACTGTCCACCATCAAACACTCCCAGGACGGGGGGTTAGATACAGAGTAAAGCTCCCTCTACACTGTCCCATCAAACACTCCCAGGACAGGTACAGCACTGGGATTGGCTGCTCTCTGATTTGGGAGCCTGAGTGCATCAACGAGGTGCAGCTGACTGTTGCTGTGTGCACAGGTTGGAGGCTGCAGGCTGCTGCAAGAGGGAGAGACTGAGACTGAAAGAAGGGTTTTTCCACATTTTCAACAAAGGAAGGAAGGCAGAGAACTGGAAGCTCTTTTGTGAGTTTGTTTTGTACTGAAAGTCTTTTTCATTGATTGTTGGGGGTGGGGAAAGAAGAGACCTGAAGACCTTGGGTGGGGCTGTATTGTTCAATAGGGAGCTCCCTCCCCACCCCAACTACTAAGCCTGGGACAGCTGGAGCTGCCCAGGTGAAGAGACTTATTATCTGAACATCAAAGGAGGCGTGTGCCTGGGCAGCTTACAGCTGACCCAGGTGAAGACATCACCCCACCCTCCCAACGGGAAGACCAGCTACAAGACTTGTGCAATACTAACAAAGACTGATTCCTCTTGGCCTTCCTCTCCCTCAGCCTCTTCCCCTGTGCTACATCCTTTAAGTGTTACATTTTTGATTTATTGTATTTGCTCTTTTCTTTTTTTTTCGCTCTCAACAAAGTGCTTGTAACTCTTCTACCCCATGACTTCTCAGTCCTCTCCGTTGGCGGGGCCCTCCTATGCTGCAGCAGCTGCGACAGCTGCTCCTGTGGCCCCGTCACCATTTAAAATCTTAACATCAAAGCATGGGGTGAAGAGTTACACCCATCCTAATATGACTATTGAGGCTTGTGTTAAGGCAATGGCCGTGGTTGTCGGCCCCTCGGCCATTGTTGCAGCCTCAAAGATGTATGGGAAGGCTGTGTTCTTCCTGAAGACCGAGCGGGCTGTGTCCCTCGCCCTAAGTACGGGGCTCACAGTGGGTGGGATTTTCCTGCCAGTGGACCCTCTGGGGGCCACTGCACATCGGGTAACCTTGTCGAACGTCCCACCCTTCATTCCTGATGAGCTCCTCCTCCCCCACCTACACCATCTGGGGGAGGTGAGGTCAGGGATCACCCCAGTCCCGCTTGGTCTTCGGGAGCACAGCCTCCGACATGTCTACTCCTTCCGCCGCCAGCTATTCATGCAGCTGGCGCGGGAGGAGGTCTTGGAGGGCCACTTCAGTATAGAGTTTCAGGGGACGGCCTACCGCGTCTTCTGGACCTCGGATGGAGCGCGGTGCCACGTCTGCAAGGGGGTGGGGCATGTTCGTAAGAACTGCCCCAACCTCCCGGCCGCCAGCTCCACCTCGGCGGCCCAGAGTGGTTCCACAGCACCTCCTCCCACTCCCCCCGCAGATCCAACAGACACCGCTCAGTCGGTTCCGGAGGCTGTGGTTTTCACAGCCTCTGGCGGGGAGGGGAGCGTCCGTCCGAGCGGAAGGAAGACGCGGGGAAAAAAGAAACATCGTGAGGCGCGTCCCCTGGACACTTTGACTCAACCCGAGCCTGAGCTCAGCCCAAAGCCCATTCCCATGGAATCCACCTGTCCCAGGGCTGGGCTCAGGCCCAGGGTGACTAAAAAAGGGTGCGGAGGCGGAGGCCTCTGATGACATGGAGGTCTCTGAGTCTCCGCGCCCAAGTGCGAAAAAGAGGAGAAGGCACCCCTCCACAGAAATAACACAGGGCCCTGAGGTGCAGGGCCCATCTGTTGGAGGGGAGCTGCCTCCTGTTTCTGGTCCTCAGGTTCCCCCTACCGCCACCACCAAGGCTGCAAAGTCCGGGCAGGAGCACTCTATTCCTCAGGATGGAGGGGAGGGGATGGCCCCGGTACGTGAGGCCCCTCCTAAAGGAGTAAGTGGGGCCCTGCTTGTGGTGGGGGAGCCTGGGGAAACCGCCCATTCCGCCACTGCTACTGGGTCGGGTGCCCTGAATGAAGGGGAGGGCGAGGCCCCAGAGGGTCGGGCCTCCCAGCCGGAGTCCACCACCAACCAGGAGACACCCGACCCAGTTATAACTGAGAATGCTGCCCCATCTGCTGGGCCAGTGGGTGCTGGCGGAGCGGGAGATGGCCTCCTCTCGCCGCCTCCAGTCTCGGCTCCGGCTGGTTTCCCGGAGTCCGGAACTTCTGTCTCCCCTGGACCACTCATTGGCCTGGGGACGGAGGTGGAGGGGGGTCCTGAACCGCTGGTGCCTACAGGCTCCAGTTTCACAATAGAACCCAGAGAGGACTCCTCCGCCATCGATCCTGGGGGTGGGATCGTGACGGAGGCGGGACCAGCCAGCGCGGCCGGGACATCCGCCCCACAGTGTGTGGTGGATGTGTCGGCCACTGGCGGTGACGACCCGGAGGAGGATGGGGATTCGGTGCGGGGCACGGAGGATGATCTTGATTCCATCGCCAGTGAGGTGGTGGAGTCCCTCGTGCCTCCCACGGCGGAACTCCGGGATTTCCTCGCGGCTTGCAGAGGTTGCCGCAATAAAGTTCAGCTGGCCCTCGACCGTTGGTCGAATCTGGCGCTGATCATCCAGTCCGTCCGTGCCGCCCTTAAGATAGCGGGCAAGCGCGCGGACGTGAAACTGGTTGAGAGGCGCCGTTTTAATGTGTTCCTCAATGGGTTGCTGGGGGAGTGGAGGGCCAGGTGCACTTCCACTCCCTCCTCACAGTGAGCTGTTGGTGACGGGTTTTAAGTACCTTTGACATGAAGATAACCATAGCCAGCCTCAACATCAACGGCAGCAGAGGGGCTCACCGCAGATTTCACAATCTCTCAGTCCTTAGGGAAGGGAGATACGCGGTGAGCTTTCTGCAGGAAACCCACACCGTTCCGGGAGACGAAGCCACCTGGCTCCTGGAGTGGCAGGGTGGGGTCTACATGAGTCACCTCACCCCTATTTCTAGTGGGGTGGCGATCTTGTTGGCCCCGACTTTTCAGCCGGAGATCTTGGGGGTCAAGGAGCTAGTGCCGGGCCGCTTGCTCCACCTCGCCGTTCGCCTGGGTAGCGTGCCGCTCCACTTTGTGAACGTGTACGCGCCCAGGCCCGGCGCTTTGCAAGCGCGCTTCTTTGAAGAAGTGTCCGCTCTCTTGAGCTCCATCGATAGCGGCGAGTGCATCATCCTCGGGGGGGATTTTAACTGCACCCTCGAGGTGGGGGATCGCTCCGGTCCCCAGCGCGGCCAAGCGTCGGTGGAGAAGTTGAGGGGACTGATCAGCTCCCTTAACTTGGTGGACGTCTGGCGGAATCTCCATCCCGACTCCAGCGCCTTCACGTGGAGGTCTGGAGGAGGGGGGTCGCGAATCGACCGCCTCTACATTTCGCAGGCGTACGTCTCCCGCGTTTCGGCGGCCTCCATGCGGCTGGTGCCGTGCTCGGACCACCGCCTGGTGTGGGCGGAGTTCACTCCGCTCCGCACGCGGGCGGGGTCCGCGTACTGGCACTTTAACAACCGGCTGCTGGAGGACGTGCGATTTCGGGACTCGTTCTGTCGATTCTGGGCCGACTGGAGAAGGAAGCAGGGGGGCTTCCCCTCCTTGAGGCTATGGTGGGATGTGGGCAAGACTCACATCCGCGTCTTCTGTCAGGAGTACGCGAAGGGGTCGACCAAGAGGCGGGAAGCCGAGGTCGGGCGCCTTGAGAGGGAGGTGCTCGACTTGGAATCCCGCCTCGGTCATGCCGTCGCGGACCCGGCCCTGTGGCAGGCGTACAAAGAGAAGAAGGGCGCGCTGAGGAACCTGCAGCTCATAGGGTCCCGAGGCGCGTACGTGAGGTCGCGGATCCAGATCCTGGAAGATTTGGACCGCGCCTCACCCTTCTTCTACTCGCTGGAAAAATGGCGGGGGGTCCGTAAGCAGCTCGTCGAGCTGCTGGCCGACGACGGATCCTCCATCACGGATCCGGAGGGAATGGGCCTCCTGGTCCGGACGTATTACAGTGCGTTGTTCTCTCCGGATCCGTCCAGCGAGGATGCGCGCAGAGTTTTGTGGGAGGACCTGCCGCAGGTCAGCCCGGAGGGCGCCGAAGGATTGGAGGCTCCGCTCACGTTGGCGGAGCTGACTGGCGCCCTCCACCAGCTCTCGAGGGGCAAATCCCCAGGGCTGGATGGGTTGACCGTGGAGTTCCTCAGGGCGTTCTGGGACGTCCTGGGGGACGATTACGCGCGGGTCCTGGGGGAAAGCCTGGCGACCGGGGAGATGCCCCTCTCGTGGCGCAGGGCGGTCATCGTCCTGCTGCCGAAGAGGGGCGATCTCCGCCTGCTTAAAAACTGGCGTCCGGTCTCCCTCCTCAGCACGGATTATAAGATCTTTGCCCGGGCTATGTCTACCCGCCTGGGCTCCGTGCTGGCCCACATGATCCACCCCGACCAGTCCTACACGGTCCCGGGCCGGTCCATCCAGGACAACATCCACCTGGTCCGGGACCTGATCCATCTTTCCCAGAGGACTGGTCAGTCGGTCGCCTTTCTCTCCCTCGATCAGGAGAAGGCGTTCGACAGGGTGGATCACGATTACCTTTTCGGGACTCTGCGCGCTTTCGGACTCGGGCCGCATTTCGTGGCCCGGGTCCGACTTTTATACGCTGCCGCAGAGTGTCTAGTCAAAGTTAACGGGTCCTTGACGGCGCCCCTTCGCTTTGGGAGAGGAGTGCGTCAGGGGTGCCCCATGTCCGGCCAATTGTATACCATCTGCGTGGAGCCCTTCCTGTGCCTGCTTCGCAGGAGGTTGACGGGATTGGCTCTGCGCGAGCCGGCCATGCGGGTCGTCCTCTCGGCTTACGCCGACGACGTGCTCCTCGCAATCACAGATCCCGTTGACTTGCGGAGGATGCGCGACTGCCAGCAGACCTTTTCTGCCGCGTCCTCCGCGAGGATCAATTGGGAGAAATGTTCCGGACTCCTGGTTGGTCAGTGGCGGGTGGACTCCCTGCCGGAGGAGATGACACCTTTTGCGTGGAGCACCACGCACCTCCTCTATTTGGGAGTCCACCTTAGCCCCGCTGAGGAAGCCTGGCCGGCAAACTGGCAGGAGTTGGAGGCGAAAGTCACCGCTCGGCTGGGGCGCTGGACAGGACTGCTCCGAGTGCTTTCCTACAGGGGCCGAGCGTTGGTCATAAACCAACTGGTGGCCTCCATGCTGTGGTACCGGTTGGTCACTTTGGCCCCGCCCCCTGTATTTGCCACCAAGATCCAGAAGAAACTCGTCGATTTCTTCTGGGGCAAGAGGAAACACTGGGTCTCTGCCGCGGTCCTGAGTCTCCCGATCGAGGAGGGCGGTCAGTCGCTGGTGTGCGTCCGCACCCAGGCTGCGACTCTCCGCCTTCGGACCCTGCAGAGATACCTGTACGTCGAGCGTCCTCCCAGATGGTGTGCGCTGGCGACGTATTTTTTCCGCCAGTGTCACTGCCTTCAAGACGACACGCAGCTCCCGGTGGAGTCCGTTCGCCGCGCCTCTCTGAGGGAGTTGCCTGTCTTTTACCGGGATCTTTTCCGAGTCTGGAACATGGTCGCCTCCAGTCAGGGCGCTCCCCCGCCGGCGGAGGAGAGCGCCTCGGCTGTCTGGGCGGCCGACTCCGGGGACGGTCCGGCGGGCGGAGGAGTAGCCGAAACCCCCGGGACGCCCCTCACTGCGGGTGGCGAGGGGGCTCGGGAGTGCGGAGCGATCCCGGCCGGTTTGACCCCCGCTCGGCCGGAACTGCTCATCGGACCCAGGCCCCGAAACCCTCCTCGGGAGCCGGTCCCGCACAACCCGAGCCGCCTCTCGGAAATGCCCTCCGTGCCATTCCAATCGGCGCGGAGGGGTTTCCTGTACGGGCTGCTCCTGCACACTCTCCACTTCCTCGCCCTCGTCAGCCGGCCGGACACGCCCTGGCGGTCCGCGTTGCCATCTGGCGGCGAGGGGAAACCCCGATGGAGGTCTCTCTACGCGGGAGTCTTCCCCCTTTACATCGGGGACCTGGGGTGGAGGGTGCTGCACAGAGCAGTCCCGTGCAATAGGCTTTTAAGTAGGTTCACGGACTCCCAGGCCACCTGTACTTTCTGCGGCCTGGACGAGTCCGTGTTCCACATTTATACGGAGTGTGCGAGGTTGCAGCCCCTATTTGAGTATCTGAAGGGGCTGCTCCTCAAATTCTGGCTGCACTTCAGTCCCACGCTCCTGATCTTTGGGCACCCGGTGCGGAGGGGCTCGGGCCGGGAGGAGGATCTCCTCGTCGGTCTGCTCCTGGGCCTGGCCAAGGTGGCAATTCACAGGTCCAGGTTGCGGGCCGTTGGGGGGTCCGTCCTCCCCGATTGCCTGCCCCTCTTCCGCGGTTACGTTCGCGCCCGGGTGTCCCTGGAAAAGGAGCATGCGGTGTCCGCCGGTACGCTTGAGGCCTTCCGCGACCGGTGGGCACCGCAGGGACTGGAGTGCATCGTCGACGCCGAGAATGGCATTTTAATTTGAGTTTTTTGTTTATTTATCTGTTTTAATAAAGTTATTTTAAAAATATAAGTGTGTATATAAAGGGGGCCTGAGGAATAAAGGCCCCCTCGACATAAAAAACGTATAAAGGGGGTCTGAGGAATAAAGGCCCCCTCGATGTGAAAAATATAAAAGGGGCCTGGGGTATAAAGGTCACCTTGTAAAAAAAAAAAAAAAAAAAAAAAAAAACGGGGGTTAGATACAGAGTAAAGCTCCCTCTACACAAAAAAAAAAAAAAAAAAAAAAAAAAAAACGGGGGGGTTAGATACAGAGTAAAGCTCCCTCTGCACTGTCCCCCATCAAACACTCCGAGTACAGGGACAGCACTGGGATCGGCTGGGCAATGTGGGAAGCACTTCCTGCCTGCAATCAGGGGGAGCAGCAGCACCTGTGTTGCTGTAACTGGAGAGGAGACTGCAAAGTGCAACAACTGGAGAGGAGACAGCAGAGTGGAGCAACTGGAGAGGAGACAGCAGAGTGGAGCAACTGGAGAGGAGACAGCAGA
The DNA here is from genome assembly GCF_036365525.1 of Heterodontus francisci. Classification (NCBI taxonomy): domain Eukaryota; kingdom Metazoa; phylum Chordata; class Chondrichthyes; order Heterodontiformes; family Heterodontidae; genus Heterodontus; species Heterodontus francisci. Next base: position 46,096 of record NW_027141960.1, read on the forward strand.
GTGGAGCAACTGGAGAGGAGACAGCAGAGTGGAGCAACTGGAGAGGAGACAGCAGAGTGGAGCAACTGGAGAGGAGACAGCAGAGTGGAGCAACTGGAGAGGAGACAGCAGAGTGGAGCAACTGGAGAGGAGACAGCAGAGTGGAGCAACTGGAGAGGAGACAGCAGAGTGGAGCAACTGGAGAGGAGACAGCAGAGTGGAGCAACTGGAGAGGAGACAGCAGAGTGGAGCAACTGGAGAGGAGACAGCAGAGTGGAGCAACTGGAGAGGAGACAGCAGAGTGGAGCAACTGGAGAGGAGACAGCAGAGTGGAGCAACTGGAGAGGAGACAGCAGAGTGGAGCAACTGGAGAGGAGACAGCAGAGTGGAGCAACTGGAGAGGAGACAGCAGAGTGGAGCAACTGGAGAGGAGACAGCAGAGTGGAGCAACTGGAGAGGAGACAGCAGAGTGGAGCAACTGGAGAGGAGACAGCAGAGTGGAGCAACTGGAGAGGAGACAGCAGAGTGGAGCAACTGGAGAGGAGACAGCAGAGTGGAGCAACTGGAGAGGAGACAGCAGAGTGGAGCAACTGGAGAGGAGACAGAAGAGTGGAGCAACTGGAGAGGAGACAGCAGAGTGGAGTAACTGGAGAGGAGACAGCAGAGTGGAGTAACTGGAGAGGAGACAGCAGAGTGGAGTAACTGGAGAGGAGACAGCAGAGTGGAGTAACTGGAGAGGAGACAGCAGAGTGGAGTAACTGGAGAGGAGACAGCAGAGTGGAGTAACTGGAGAGGAGACAGCAGAGTGGAGTAACTGGAGAGGAGACAGCAGAACGGAGTAACTGGAGAGGAGACAGCAGAACGGAGTAACTGGAGAGAGGAAGGCAGAACGGAGTAACTGGAGAGGAGACAGCAGAGTGGAGTAACTGGAGAGGTGACTGCAGAGTGGAGTAACTGGAGAGGAGACGGCAGAGTGGAGTAACTGGAGAGGAGACAGCAGAGTGGAGTAACTGGAGAGGAGACAGCAGAGTGGAGTAACTGGAGAGGAGACAGCAGAACGGAGTAACTGGAGAGGAGACAGCAGAACGGAGTAACTGGAGAGAGGAAGGCAGAACGGAGTAACTGGAGAGGAGACGGCAGAGTGGAGTAACTGGAGAGGAGACGGCAGAGTGGAGTAACTGGAGAGGAGACGGCAGAGTGGAGTAACTGGAGAGGAGACGGCAGAGTGGAGTAACTGGAGAGGAGACGGCAGAGTGGAGTAACTGGAGAGGAGACGGCAGAGTGGAGTAACTGGAGAGGAGACGGCAGAGTGGAGTAACTGGAGAGGAGACGGCAGAGTGGAGTAACTGGAGAGGAGACGGCAGAGTGGAGTAACTGGAGAGGAGACGGCAGAGTGGAGTAACTGGAGAGGAGACGGCAGAGTGGAGTAACTGGAGAGGAGACGGCAGAGTGGAGTAACTGGAGAGGAGACGGCAGAGTGGAGTAACGAAAGAGGAGACGGCTGAGTGGAGTAACGAAAGAGGAGACGGCTGAGTGGAGTAACGAAAGAGGAGACGGCTGAGTGGAGTAACGAAAGAGGAGACGGCTGAGTGGAGTAACGAAAGAGGAGACGGCTGAGTGGAGTAACGAAAGAGGAGACGGCTGAGTGGAGTAACGAAAGAGGAGACAGCAGAGTGGAGTAACTGGAGAGGAGACAGCAGAGTGGAGTAACTGGAGAGGAGACAGCAGAGTGGAGTAACTGGAGAGGAGACAGCAGAGTGGAGTAACTGGAGAGGAGACAGCAGAGTGGAGTAACTGGAGAGGAGACAGCAGAGTGGAGTAACTGGAGAGGAGACAGCAGAGTGGAGTAACTGGAGAGGAGACAGCAGAGTGGAGTAACTGGAGAGGAGACAGCAGAACGGAGTAACTGGAGAGGAGACAGCAGAACGGAGTAACTGGAGAGAGGAAGGCAGAACGGAGTAACTGGAGAGGAGACAGCAGAGTGGAGTAACTGGAGAGGTGACTGCAGAGTGGAGTAACTGGAGAGGAGACGGCAGAGTGGAGTAACTGGAGAGGAGACAGCAGAGTGGAGTAACTGGAGAGGAGACAGCAGAGTGGAGTAACTGGAGAGGAGACAGCAGAACGGAGTAACTGGAGAGGAGACAGCAGAACGGAGTAACTGGAGAGAGGAAGGCAGAACGGAGTAACTGGAGAGGAGACGGCAGAGTGGAGTAACTGGAGAGGAGACAGCAGAACGGAGTAACTGGAGAGGAGACGGCAGAGTGGAGTAACTGGAGAGGAGACGGCAGAGTGGAGTAACTGGAGAGGAGACGGCAGAGTGGAGTAACTGGAGAGGAGACGGCAGAGTGGAGTAACTGGAGAGGAGACGGCAGAGTGGAGTAACTGGAGAGGAGACGGCAGAGTGGAGTAACGAAAGAGGAGACGGCTGAGTGGAGTAACGAAAGAGGAGACGGCTGAGTGGAGTAACGAAAGAGGAGACGGCTGAGTGGAGTAACGAAAGAGGAGACGGCTGAGTGGAGTAACGAAAGAGGAGACGGCTGAGTGGAGTAACGAAAGAGGAGACGGCTGAGTGGAGTAACGAAAGAGGAGACGGCTGAGTGGAGTAACGAAAGAGGAGACGGCTGAGTGGAGTAACTGGAGAGGAGACGGCAGAGTGGAGTAACTGGAGAGGAGACGGCAGAGTGGAGTAACTGGAGAGGAGACGGCAGAGTGGAGCAACTGGAGAGGAGACGGCAGAGTGGAGCAACTGGAGAGGAGACGGCAGAGTGGAGCAACTGGAGAGGAGACGGCAGAGTGGAGCAACTGGAGAGGAGACGGCAGAGTGGAGCAACTGGAGAGGAGACGGCAGAGTGGAGCAACTGGAGAGGAGACGGCAGAGTGGAGCAACTGGAGAGGAGACGGCAGAGTGGAGCAACTGGAGAGGAGACGGCAGAGTGGAGCAACTGGAGAGGAGACGGCAGAGTGGAGCAACTGGAGAGGAGACGGCAGAGTGGAGCAACTGGAGAGGAGACGGCAGAGTGGAGCAACTGGAGAGGAGACGGCAGAGTGGAGCAACTGGAGAGGAGACGGCAGAGTGGAGCAACTGGAGAGGAGACGGCAGAGTGGAGCAACTGGAGAGGAGACGGCAGAGTGGAGCAACTGGAGAGGAGACGGCAGAGTGGAGCAACTGGAGAGGAGACGGCAGAGTGGAGCAACTGGAGAGGAGACGGCAGAGTGGAGCAACTGGAGAGGAGACGGCAGAGTGGAGCAACTGGAGAGGAGACGGCAGAGTGGAGCAACTGGAGAGGAGACGGCAGAGTGGAGCAACTGGAGAGGAGACGGCAGAGTGGAGCAACTGGAGAGGAGACGGCAGAGTGGAGCAACTGGAGAGGAGACGGCAGAGTGGAGCAACTGGAGAGGAGACGGCAGAGTGGAGCAACTGGAGAGGAGACGGCAGAGTGGAGCAACTGGAGAGGAGACGGCAGAGTGGAGCAACTGGAGAGGAGACGGCAGAGTGGAGCAACTGGAGAGGAGACGGCAGAGTGGAGTAACTGGAGAGGAGACGGCAGAGTGGAGCAACTGGAGAGGAGACGGCAGAGTGGAGTAACTGGAGAGGAGACGGCAGAGTGGAGTAACTGGAGAGGAGACGGCAGAGTGGAGTAACTGGAGAGGAGACGGCAGAGTGGAGTAACTGGAGAGGAGACGGCAGAGTGGAGTAACTGGAGAGGAGACGGCAGAGTGGAGTAACTGGAGAGGAGACGGCAGAGTGGAGTAACTGGAGAGGAGACGGCGGAGTGGAGTAACTGGAGAGGAGACGGCGGAGTGGAGTAACTGGAGAGGAGACGGCGGAGTGGAGTAACTGGAGAGGAGACGGCGGAGTGGAGTAAATGGAGAGGAGACGGCGGAGTGGAGTAACTGGAGAGGAGACGGCGGAGTGGAGTAACTGGAGAGGAGACGGCAGAGTGGAGTAACTGGAGAGGAGACGGCAGAGTGGAGTAACTGCAGAGGAGACAGCAGAGTGGAGTAACTGCAGAGGAGACAGCAGAGTGGAGTAACTGCAGAGGAGACAGCAGAGTGGAGTAACTGCAGAGGAGACAGCAGAGTGGAGTAACTGCAGAGGAGACAGCAGAGTGGAGTAACTGCAGAGGAGACAGCAGAGTGGAGTAACTGGAGAGGAGACAGCAGAGTGGAGTAACTGGAGAGGAGACAGCAGAGTGGAGTAACTGGAGAGGAGACAGCAGAGTGGATTAACTGGAGAGGAGACGGCAGAGTGGAGTAACTGGAGAGGAGACAGCAGAGTGGAGTAACTGGAGAGGTGACAGCAGAGTGGAGTAACTGCAGAGGAGACAGCAGAGTGGAGTAACTGGAGAGGAGACAGCAGAGTGGAGTAACTGGAGAGGAGACTGTAGAGTGGTAATAAAACGGGGTTAGATACAGAGTAAAGCTCCCCCACATCCGCTTTTCTGTATTTCTGTTGTTCATATTCTTTCTGAATTGCTATATTTAATTTGGGACCATATGAAATAGAATAAAATCCCAAAGATTTACAAACCCCTCGGAGCGAAGAAATGTCTCCCCCTCTCGGTGTCAAATGGGTCGACCCCTTATCCGGAGACTGTGACATCCCCTCCCGCCAGTTCTAGACTCTCCAGTCGGGGGTCGGTGGTGGGGGAGGGGGAACAGCCTGTCAGCATCTATGCTGTCAAAGCCCCTCTCCGAATGTTACACGTTTCAATGAGATCACCTCTAATTCTTCTAAACTCTCGGGAATATCGGTCCCATTCTACTCCATCTCTCCTCATAGGACACCCCCTTCATCCTGGGAATCAGTCTAGCGAATCTTCGCTGCACCCCCTTCTCGGGCAAGTATATCTTTCTTTAGGCAAGGAGACCAAAACTGTCCTCATTACTCCAGCTGTGGTCTCACTAAAGCTCTGTATAATTACTCTTCTACTCAATTCACTTTGTGATAAAGGCCATTGCATTCATCTTCCTAACTGCTTGCTCTACCTAGCGTTAAACTTCTGTGATTCATGGACAAGGATACTCCGGTCCCTCGGAATACCAACATTTCCCAGTCTCTCACCATTTAAAATTATTCTGCTTTTCTATTCCTACGACCAAAGTGAATATCTTCACACTTCCCCACATTTGTTGCTCACTCACTTAACCCGTCTATATCTGTGTCCTCTTCACTGCGTGCATTCCCACCTAACTTTGTATCACCAAACTCAGATACATTACTCTCTGTCTCTTCATCTCAGTCACTAATATAGATTGTAAATCGCTGAGGCCCCAGCACTGATCCTTGCGGCACTCCACTCGTCACAGTCTGCCAACCTGACAATGTCCCGTTTATTCCCACTCTGTTTTCTGCCCATTAACCAATCCTCTATCCATGCTAATGTACTACCCCAATCCCACGAGCCCTAATCTTGTGGAATGACCGTTTGTGTGGCACTTCATCAAATGCTGATTGAAAATCTAAATATACGACATCTACTGGTTCCCCTTTATCTACCCTGCTAGTTACATCCTCAAAATATGCGAATAGATTTGTCAAACAAGACTTCCCTTTCACAAAACCACGTTCACTCTGTCTAATCATACGATGATTTTCCAAGTTCCCTGTTAACACATCCCGAATAATAGATTCCAGCATTTTCCTGATGGCTGATGTCAGGCTAAGTAGCCTGTCGTTCCCTGTTTTCTCTCTCCCTCCTTTCTTGAACAGCAGTGTTACATTTGCTGACGTGCAAACCGCTGGGAATTTATTGCTATTAGCCACTGCTGATTGACTGTCACGTCCTTGAATCCAGTTTTCAAACCAAGCTTCAACCAACTTGCCCCTCAGAACTGTCAGGATTCCTTTGTTCCAATTCAAAAGACTCATTTCAGACTTAACTAAAATCAATCTCAATTACTCTCATTCTGTGCACCCCTCTATCACTGTTACTCTCGACTGCTCCTTCCCTCACTCCTTCACTCACCTTCCCCCGCTCTCTCTCTCTCTCCTTCACTCACCTTCCCCCTCTCTCTCTCTCTCTCTCTCCTTCACTCACCTTCCCCCTCTCTCTCTCCCTCTCCTTCACTCACCTTCCCCCTCTCTCTCTCTCCTTCACTCACCTTCCCCCTCTCTCTCTCCCTCTCTCCTTCACTCACCTTCCCCCGCTCTCTCTCTCTCTCCTTCACTCACCTTCCCCCCCTCTCTCTCTCTCCTTCACTCACCTTCCCCCGCTCTCTCTCTCTCCTTCACTCACCTTCCCCCCCTCTCTCTCTCTCCTTCACTCACCTTCCCCCCCTCTCTCTCTCTCTCTCTCCTTCACTCACCTTCCCCCGCTCTCTCTCTCTCCTTCCCCCGCTCTCTCTCTCTCCTTCACTCACCTTCCCCCCCTCTCTCTCTCTCCTTCACTCACCTTCCCCCGCTCTCTCTCTCTCCTTCACTCACCTTCCCCCGCTCTCTCTCTCTCCTTCACTCACCTTCCCCCCCTCTCTCTCTCTCTCCTTCACTCACCTTCCCCCCCTCTCTCTCTCTCTCTCCTTCACTCACCTTCCCCCGCTCTCTCTCTCTCCTTCACTCACCTTCCCCCGCTCTCTCTCTCTCCTTCACTCACCTTCCCCCCCTCTCTCGCTCTCTCTCTCCTTCACTCACCTTCCCCCGCTCTCTCTCTCTCCTTCACTCACCTTCCCCCGCTCTCTCTCTCTCCTTCACTCACCTTCCCCCGCTCTCACTCTCTCCTTCAATCACCTTCCCCCGCTCTCTCTCTCTCCTTCAATCACCTTCCCCCTCTCTCTCTCTCTCTCCTTCAATCACCCTCCCCCTCTCTCTCTCTCTCCTTCAATCACCCTCCCCCTCTCTCTCTCTCTCCTTCACTCACCTTCCCCCTCTCTCTCTCTCCTTCACTCACCTTCCCCCTCTCTCTCTCTCCTTCACTCACCTTCCCCCTCTCTCTCTCCCTCTCCTTCACTCACCTTCCCCCTCTCTCTCTCCTTCACTCACCTTCCCCCGCTCTCTCTCTCTCTCCTTCACTCACCTTCCCCCTCTCTCTCTGTCCCCTTCACTCACCTTCCCCCTCTCTCTCTCCCTCTCCTTCACTCACCTTCCCCCTCTCTCTCTCTCTCTCCTTCACTCACCTTCCCCCGCTCTCTCTCTCTCCCCTTCACTCACCTTCCCCCGCTCTCTCTCTCTCCTTCACACCTTCCCCCTCTCTCTCTCTCTCTCCTTCACTCAGCATCCCTCTCACTCTCCTTCATTCATCTTCCCTCTCCCTCTCTCCTTGACTCACCTTCCCTCTCTCCTTGACTCACCTTCCCTCTCTCCTTGACTCACCTTCCCTCTCTCCTTGACTCACCTTCCCTCTCTCCTTGACTCACCTTCCCTCTCTCCTTGACTCACCTTCCCTCTCTCCTTGACTCACCTTCCCTCTCTCCTTGACTCACCTTCCCTCTCTCCTTGACTCACCTTCCCTCTCTCCTTGACTCACCTTCCCTCTCTCTCTCTCCTTCACTCACCTTCCCCCTCTCTCTCTCTCTCTCTCTCTCCTTCAATCACCTTCCCTCTCTCTCTCTCTCACCTTCCCCGCCCTCTCTCTCTCCACTCTCCTTCCCGACACCCTCTCTCTCTTTCTCTCCTTTACTCACCTTCCCGTTCTCTCCTTTACTCACCTTCCCGTTCTCTCCTTTACTCACCTTCCCGTTCTCTCCTTTACTCACCTTCCCGTTCTCTCCTTTACTCACCTTCCCGTTCTCTCCTTCACTCACCTTCCCGTTCTCTCCTTCACTCACCTTCCCTCTCTCTCTCTCTCCTTCACTCACCTTCCCTCTCTCTCTCTCCTTCACTCACCTTCCCTCTCTCTCTCTCCTTCACTCACCTTCCCTCTCTCTCTCTCCTTCACTCACCTTCCCTCTCTCTCTCTCCTTCACTCACCTTCCCTCTCTCTCTCTCCTTCACTCACCTTCCCTCTCTCTCTCTCCTTCACTCACCTTCCCTCTCTCTCTCTCCTTCACTCACCTTCCCTCTCTCTCTCTCCTTCACTCACCTTCCCTCTCTCTCTCTCCTTCACTCACCTTCCCTCTCTCTCTCTCCTTCACTCACCTTCCCTCTCTCTCTCTCCTTCACTCACCTTCCCTCTCTCTCTCTCCTTCACTCACCTTCCCTCTCTCTCTCTCCTTCACTCACCTTCCCTCTCTCTCTCTCCTTCACTCACCTTCCCTCTCTCTCTCTCCTTCACTCACCTTCCCTCTCTCTCTCTCCTTCACTCACCTTCCCTCTCTCTCTCTCCTTCACTCACCTTCCCTCTCTCTCTCTCCTTCACTCACCTTCCCTCTCTCTCTCTCCTTCACTCACCTTCCCTCTCTCTCTCTCCTTCACTCACCTTCCCTCTCTCTCTCTCCTTCACTCACCTTCCCTCTCTCTCTCTCCTTCACTCACCTTCCCTCTCTCTCTCTCCTTCACTCACCTTCCCTCTCTCTCTCTCCTTCACTCACCTTCCCTCTCTCTCTCTCCTTCACTCACCTTCCCTCTCTCTCTCTCCTTCACTCACCTTCCCTCTCTCTCTCTCCTTCACTCACCTTCCCTCTCTCTCTCTCCTTCACTCACCTTCCCTCTCTCTCTCTCCTTCACTCACCTTCCCTCTCTCTCTCTCCTTCACTCACCTTCCCTCTCTCTCTCTCCTTCACTCACCTTCCCTCTCTCCCTCTCTCTCACCTTCACTCACCTTCCCTCTCTCTCACCTTCACTCACCTTCCCTCTCTCTCACCTTCACTCACCTTCCCTCTCAGTCTCCTTTACTCATCTTCCCTCTCTCTCTCTCTACTTGACTCACCTTCCCTCTCTCCTTTACTCACCTCTCTCCTTTACTCACCTTCCCTCTCTCTCTCTCCTTCAATCACCTTCCCTCTCTCTCTCTCCTTCAATCACCTTCCCCCTCGCTCTTTCTCCTTCACTCACCTTCCCTCCACCCTCCGTCTCTCCTTCACTCACCGTCCTCCACACTCCCTCCCTCCTTCACTCACCTTCCCTCTCTCTCTCTCTCCTTCCCGACACCCTCTCTCTCTTTCTCTCCTTTACTCATCTTCCCGTTCTCTCTCTCCTTCACTCACCTTCCCTCACCTTCCCTCTTTCTCTCCTTCCCTCACCTTCCCGTTCTCTCTCCCCTTCACTCACCTTCCCTCTCTCTCTCTCTCCTTCACTCACCTTCCCTCTCTCTCTCTCCTTCACTCACCTTCCCTCTCTCTCTCTCCTTCACTCACCTTCCCTCTCTCTCTCTCCTTCACTCACCTTCCCTCTCTCTCTCTCCTTCACTCACCTTCCCTCTCTCTCTCTCTCTCCTTCACTCACCTTCCCTCTCTCTCTCTCTCCTTCACTCACCTTCCCTCTCTCTCTCTCCTTCACTCACCTTCCCTCTCTCTCTCTCCTTCACTCACCTTCCCTCTCTCTCTCTCCTTCACTCACCTTCCCTCTCTCTCTCTCCTTCACTCACCTTCCCTCTCTCTCTCTCTCTCTCCTTCACTCACCTTCCCTCTCTCTCTCTCTCCTTCACTCACCTTCCCTCTCTCTCTCTCCTTCACTCACCTTCCCTCTCTCTCTCTCCTTCACTCACCTTCCCTCTCTCTCTCTCTCCTTCACTCACCTTCCCTCTCTCTCTCTCCTTCACTCACCTTCCCTCTCTCTCTCTCCTTCACTCACCTTCCCTCTCTCTCTCTCCTTCACTCACCTTCCCTCTCTCTCTCTCCTTCACTCACCTTCCCTCTCTCTCTCTCCTTCACTCACCTTCCCTCTCTCTCTCTCCTTCACTCACCTTCCCTCTCTCTCTCTCCTTCACTCACCTTCCCTCTCTCTCTCTCCTTCACTCACCTTCCCTCTCTCTCTCTCCTTCACTCACCTTCCCTCTCTCTCTCTCTCTCTCTCTCTCTCTCTCCTTCACTCACCTTCCCTCTCTCTCTCTCTCTCTCTCTCTCCTTCACTCACCTTCCCTCTCTCTCTCTCTCTCTCTCTCTCCTTCACTCACCTTCCCTCTCTCTCTCTCTCTCCTTCACTCACCATCTCTCTCCCCCTCTCTCTCTCCTTCACTCACCTTCCCTCTCACTGTCTCCTTTACTCATCTTCCCTCTCTCTCTCTCTACTTGACTCACCTTCCCTCTCTCCTTTACTCACCTTCCCTCTCTCTCTCTCTCCTTCAATCACCTTCCCTCTCTCTCTCTCTCCTTCAATCACCTTCCCTCTCTCTCTCTCTCCTTCAATCACCTTCCCCCTCGCTCTTTCTCCTTCACTCACCTTCCCTCCACCCTCCGTCTCTCCTTCACTCACCGTCCCCCACACTCCCTCCCTCCTTCACTCACCTTCCCTCCAGCACTCCCACTCTCCATTACTCACCTTCCCCCTCTCTCTCCTTCACTCACCTTCCCCTTCTCTCTCTCTCCTTCACTCACCTTCCCCTTCTCTCTCTCTCCTTCACTCACCTTCCCCTTCTCTCTCTCTCCTTCACTCACCTTCCCCTTCTCTCTCTCTCCTTCACTCACCTTCCCCTTCTCTCTCTCTCCTTCACTCACCTTCCCTCCACCCTCCCTTTCTCATTCCCCCCTCCCTCACTCAATCCTTCCCCCCTCCCTCCTTCACTCACCTTCCCCTTCTCTCTCTCTCTCCCTCTCTCTCTCTCTCCTTCACTCACCTTCCCCCTCTCTCTCTCCTTCACTCACCTTTCTTCTCTCTCTCTCTCCTGCACTCACCTTTCTTCTCTCTCTCTCTCCTGCACTCACCTTTCTTCTCTCTCTCTCTCCTGCACTCACCTTTCTTCTCTCTCTCTCTCCTGCACTCACCTTCCCTCTCTCTCTCTCTCCTTCACTCACCTTCCCTCTCTCTCTCTCCTTCACTCACCTTCCCTCTCTCTCTCTCCTTCACTCACCTTCCCTCTCTCTCTCTCCTTCACTCACCTTCCCTCTCTCTCTCTCTCCTTCACTCACCTTCCCTCTCTCTCTCTCTCCTTCACTCACCTTCCCTCTCTCTCTCTCTCCTTCACTCACCTTCCCTCTCTCTCTCTCTCCTTCACTCACCTTCCCTCTCTCTCTCTCCTTCACTCACCTTCCCTCTCTCTCTCTCCTTCACTCACCTTCCCTCTCTCTCTCTCCTTCACTCACCTTCCCTCTCTCTCTCTCCTTCACTCACCTTCCCTCTCTCTCTCTCCTTCACTCACCTTCCCTCTCTCTCTCTCCTTCACTCACCTTCCCTCTCTCTCTCTCCTTCACTCACCTTCCCTCTCTCTCTCTCCTTCACTCACCTTCCCTCTCTCTCTCTCCTTCACTCACCTTCCCTCTCTCTCTCTCCTTCACTCACCTTCCCTCTCTCTCTCTCCTTCACTCACCTTCCCTCTCTCTCTCTCCTTCACTCACCTTCCCTCTCTCTCTCTCCTTCACTCACTTTCCCTCTCTCTCTCTCCTTCACTCACCTTCCCTCTCTCTCTCTCCTTCACTCACCTTCCCTCTCTCTCTCTCCTTCACTCACCTTCCCTCTCTCTCTCTCTCTCTCTCTCTCCTTCACTCACCTTCCCTCTCTCTCTCTCTCTCTCTCTCTCCTTCACTCACCTTCCCCCTCTCTCTCTCCTTCACTCACCTTCCCCCGCTCTCTCTCTCTCTCTCCTTCACTCACCTTCCCCCTCTCTCTCTCTCTCCCCTTCACTCACCTTCCCCCTCTCTCTCTCCCTCTCCTTCACTCACCTTCCTCCTCTCTCTCTCTCTCCTTCACTCACCTTCCCCCGCTCTCTCTCTCTCCCCTTCACTCACCTTCCCCCGCTCTCTCTCTCTCCTTCACACCTTCCCCCTCTCTCTCTCTCTCTCCTTCACTCAGCATCCCTCTCACTCTCCTTCATTCATCTTCCCTCTCTCTCTCTCCTTGACTCACCTTCCCTCTCTCCTTGACTCACCTTCCCTCTCTCCTTGACTCACCTTCCCTCTCTCCTTGACTCACCTTCCCTCTCTCCTTGACTCACCTTCCCTCTCTCCTTGACTCACCTTCCCTCTCTCTCTCTCCTTCACTCACCTTCCCCCTCTCTCTCTCTCTCTCTCTCTCCTTCAATCACCTTCCCTCTCTCTCTCTCTCACCTTCCCCGCCCTCTCTCTCTCCACTCTCCTTCCCGACACCCTCTCTCTCTTCTCTCCTTTACTCACCTTCCCGTTCTCTCCTTTACTCACCTTCCCGTTCTCTCCTTTACTCACCTTCCCGTTCTCTCCTTCACTCACCTTCCCTCTCTCTCTCTCTCCTCCTTCACTCACCTTCCCTCTCTCTCTCTCTCTCTCCTTCACTCACCTTCCCTCTCTCTCTCTCTCTCTCCTTCACTCACCTTCCCTCTCTCTCTCTCCTTCACTCACCTTCCCTCTCTCTCTCTCCTTCACTCACCTTCCCTCTCTCTCTCTCCTTCACTCACCTTCCCTCTCTCTCTCTCCTTCACTCACCTTCCCTCTCTCTCTCTCCTTCACTCACCTTCCCTCTCTCTCTCTCCTTCACTCACCTTCCCTCTCTCTCTCTCCTTCACTCACCTTCCCTCTCTCTCTCTCCTTCACTCACCTCCCTCTCTCTCTCTCCTTCACTCACCTTCCCTCTCTCTCTCTCCTTCACTCACCTTCTCTCTCTCTCTCTCCTTCACTCACCTTCCCTCTCTCTCTCTCCTTCACTCACCTTCCCTCTCTCTCTCTCCTTCACTCACCTTCCCTCTCTCTCTCTCCTTCACTCACCTTCCCTCTCTCTCTCTCCTTCACTCACCTTCCCTCTCTCTCTCTCCTTCACTCACCTTCCCTCTCTCCCTCTCTCTCACCTTCACTCACCTTCCCTCTCTCTCACCTTCACTCACCTTCCCTCTCTCTCACCTTCACTCACCTTCCCTTCCAGTCTCCTTTACTCATCTTCCCTCTCTCTCTCTCTACTTGACTCACCTTCCCTCTCTCCTTTACTCACCTCTCTCCTTACTCACCTTCCCTCTCTCTCTCTCCTTCAATCACCTTCCCTCTCTCTCTCCTCCTTCAATCACCTTCCCCTCGCTCTTTCTCCTTCACTCACCTTCCCTCCCACCCTCCGTCTCTCCTTCACTCACCGTCCTCCACACTCCCTCCCTCCTTCACTCACCTTCTCTCTCTCTCTCTCTCTCTCTCCTTCCCGACACCTCTCTCTCTTCTCTCCTTACTCATCTTCCCGTCTCTCTCTCCTTCACTCACCTTCCCTCACCTTCCCTCTTTCTCTCCTTCCCTCACCTTCCCGTTCTCTCTCCCCTTCACTCACCTTCCCTCTCTCTCTCTCTCCTTCACTCACCTTCCCTCTCTCTCTCTCTCCTTCACTCACCTTCCCTCTCTCTCTCTCTCCTTCACTCACCTTCCCTCACTCTCTCTCTCCTTCACTCACCTTCCCTCTCTCTCTCTCTCCTTCACTCACCTTCCCTCTCTCTCTCTCTCCTTCACTCACCTTCCCTCTCTCTCTCTCTCCTTCACTCACCTTCCCTCTCTCTCTCTCCTTCACTCACCTCCTCTCTCTCTCTCTCCTTCACTCACCTACCCTCTCTCTCCTCTCCTTCACTCACCTTCCCTCTCTCTCTCTCTCCTCACTCACCTTCCCTCTCTCTCTCTCCTTCACTCACCTTCCCTCTCTCTCTCTCTCCTTCACTCACCTTCCCTCTCTCTCTCTCCTTCACTCACCTTCCTCTCTCTCTCTCTCCTTCACTCACCTTCCCTCTCTCTCTCTCCTTCACTCACCTTCCCTCTCTCTCTCTCCTTCACTCACCTTCCCTCTCTCTCTCCTTCACTCACCTTCCCTCTCTCTCTCTCCTTCACTCACCTTCCCTCTCTCTCTCTCTCCTTCACTCACCTTCCTCTCTCTCTCTCTCCTTCACTCACCTTCCCTCTCTCTCTCTCCTTCACTCACCTTCCCTCTCTCTCTCTCCTTCACTCACCTTCCCTCTCTCTCTCTCCTTCACTCACCTTCCCTCTCTCTCTCCTCCTTCACTCACCTTCCCTCTCTCTCTCTCCTTCACTCACCTTCCCTCTCTCTCTCTCCTTCACTCACCTTCCCTCTCTCTCTCTCCTTCACTCACCTTCCCTCTCTCTCTCTCTCTCTCTCTCTCTCTCTCTCTCCTTCACTCACCTTCCCTCTCTCCTCTCTCTCTCCTTCACTCACCATCTCTCTCCCCCTCTCTCTCTCCTTCACTCACCTTCCCTCTCACTGTCTCCTTTACTCATCTTCCCTCTCTCTCTCTTACTTGACTCACCTTCCCTCTCTCCTTTACTCACCTTCCCTCTCTCTCTCTCTCTCCTTCAATCACCTTCCCTCTCTCTCTCTCTCCTTCAATCACCTTCCCTCTCTCTCTCTCTCCTTCAATCACCTTCCCCCTCGCTCTTTCTCCTTCACTCACCTTCCCTCCACCCTCCGTCTCCTCCTTCACTCACCGTCCCCCACACTCCCTCCCTCCTTCACTCACCTTCCCTCCAGCACTCCCACTCTCCTTCACTCACCTTCCCCTTCTCTCTCTCTCCTTCACATCACCTTCCCCTTCTCTCTCTCTCCTTCACTCACCTTCCCTTCTCTCTCTCTCCTTCACTTCACCTTCACCTTCCTCTCTCTCTCTCCTTCACTCACCTTCCCCTTCTCTCTCTCTCCTTCACTCACCTTCCCTCCACCCTCCCTTCTCATTCCCCCCTCCCTCACTCAATCCTTCCCTCTCCTCCTCTCCTTCACTCACCTTCCCTCTCTCTCTCTCTCCTTCACTCACTTCCCTTCTCTCTCTCACCTCTCTCTCTCTCTCCTTCACCTCACCTTCCTCTCTCTCTCTCTTCACTCACCTTCCTTCTCTCTCCTTCACTCACCTTCTTCCTCTCTCTCTCTCTCCTTCACTCACCTTCCTCTCTCTCTCTCTCCTTCACTCACCTTCCCTCTCTCTCTCTCTCCTTCACTCACCTTCCCTCTCTCTCTCTCTCCTTCACTTCACCTTCCCTCTCTCTCTCTCCTTCACTCACCTTCCCTCTCTCTCTCTCTCCTTCACTCACCTTCCCTCTCTCTCTCTCCTTCACTCACCTTCCCTCCTCTCTCTCTCCTTCACTCACCTTCCCTCTCTCTCTCTCTCCTTCACTCACCTTCCCTCTCTCTCTCTCTCCTTCACTCACCTTCCCTCTCTCTCTCTCTCTCCTTCACTCACCTTCCCTCTCTCTCTCTCTTCCTTCACTCACCGTCCCTCTCTCTCTCTCCTTCACTCACCTTCCCTCTCTCTCTCTCCTTCACTCACCTTCCCTCTCTCTCTCTCCTTCACTCACCTTCCCTCTCTCTCTCTCCTTCACTCACCTTCCCTCTCTCTCTCTCCTTCACTCACCTTCCCTCTCTCTCTCTCCTTCACTCACCTTCCCTCTCTCTCTCTCCCTTCACTCACCTTCCCTCTCTCTCTCTCTCCTTCACTCACCTTCCTCTCTCTCTCTCTCCTTCACTCACCTTCCCTCTCTCTCTCATCCTTCACTCACCTTCCCTCTCTCTCTCTCCTTCACTCACCTTCCCTCTCTCTCTCTCCTTCACTCACCTTCCCTCTCTCTCTCTCCTTCACTCACCTTCCCTCTCTCTCTCTTCTCCTTCACTCACCTTCCTCTCTCTCTCTCTCCTTCACTCCACCTTCCGCTCTCTCTCTCTCCTTCACTCACCTTCCCTCTCTCTCTCTCCTTCACTCACCTTCCCTCTCTCATCTCTCGATCCTTCACTCACCTTCCTCTCTCTCTCTCCTTCATCTCTCACCTTCCCTCTCCTCTCTCTCCTTCACTCATCTCCTTCACTCACTTTCCCTCTCTCTCTCTCCTTCACTCACCTTCCCTCTCTCTCTCTCCTTCACTCACCTTCCCTCTCTCTCTCTCCTTCACTCACCTTCCCTCTCTCTCTCTCCTTCACTCACCTTCCCTCTCTCTCTCTCTCTCTCTCTCCTTCACTCACCTTCCCTCTCTCTCTCTCTCTCTCTCTCCTTCACTCACCTTCCCTCTCTCTCTCTCTCTCTCTCTCTCCTTCACTCACCTTCCCTCTCTCTCTCTCTCTCTCTCTCTCCTTCACTCACCATCTCTCTCCCCCTCTCTCTCTCTCTCCTTCACTCACCTTCCCTCTCTCTCTCTCTCCTTCACTCACCATCTCTCTCCCCCTCTCTCTCTCCTTCACTCACCTTCCCTCTCACTGTCTCCTTTACTCATATTCACTCTCTCTCTCTCTACTTGACTCACCTTCCCTCTCTCTCTCTCTCCTTCAATCACCTTCCCTCTCTCTCTCTCTCCTTCAATCACCTTCCCCCTGGCTCTTTCTCCTTCACTCACCTTCCCTCCACCCTCCGTCTCTCCTTCACTCACCGTCCCCCACACTCCCTCCCTCCTTCACTCACCTTCCCTCTCTCTCTCTCTCCTTCACTCACCTTCCCTCTCTCTCTCTCTCCTTCACTCACCTTCCCTCTCTCTCTCTCTCCTTCACTCACCTTCCCTCTCTCTCTCTCCTTCACTCACCTTCCCTCTCTCCCTCTCCTTCACTCACCTTCCCTCTCTCCCTCTCCTTCACTCACCTTCCCTCTCTCTCCTTCACTCACCTTCCCTCTCTCTCCTTCACTCACCTTCCCTCTCTCTCCTTCACTCACCTTCCCTCTCTCTCCTTCACTCACCTTCCCCCCCCACTCTCCCTCCCTCCTTCACTCACCTTCCTTCCACCTTCCCACTCTCCTTCACTCACCTTCCCTCCACCCTCCCTTTCTCATTCCCCCCTCCCTCACTCACTCACTCCTTCCCCCCTCCCTCCTTCACTCACCATCACTCTCTCTCCTTTACTCACCTTTCTTCTCTCTCTCTCTCTCCTTTACTCACCTTTCTTCTCTCTCTCTCCTGCACTCACCTTCCCTCTCTCTCTCTCCTGCACTCACCTTCAATCTCTCTCTCTCCTGCACTCACCTTCCCTCTCTCTCTCTCTCCTTCACTCACCTTCCCTCTCTCTCTCTCTCCTTCACTCACCTTCCCTCTCTCTCTCTCTCCTTCACTCACCTTCCCTCTCTCTCTCTCTCCTTCACTCACCTTCCCTCTCTCTCTCTCCTTCACTCACCTTCCCTCTCTCTCTCTCCTTCACTCACCTTCCCTCTCTCTCTCTCCTTCACTCACCTTCCCTCTCTCTCTCTCCTTCACTCAGCATCCCTCTCACTCTCCTTCATTCATCTTCCCTCTCTCTCTCTCCTTCACTCACCTTCCCTCTCTCCCTCTCTCTCACCTTCACTCACCTTCCCTCTCTCCACCTTCACTCACCTTCCCTCTCTCTCACCTTCACTCACCTTCACTCACCTTCCCTCTCAGTCTCCTTTACTCATCTTCCCTCTCTCTCTCTCTACTTGACTCACCTTCCCTCTCTCCTTTACTCACCTTCTCTCTCCTTTACTCACCTTCCCTCTCTCTCTCTCCTTCAATCACCTTCCCTCTCTCTCTCTCCTTCAATCACCTTCCCCCTCGCTCTTTCTCCTTCACTCACCTTCCCTCCACCCTCCGTCTCTCCTTCACTCACCGTCCTCCACACTCCCTCCCTCCTTCACTCACCTTCCCTCTCTCTCTCTCTCTCTCTCTCTCCTTCCCGACACCCTCTCTCTCTTTCTCTCCTTTACTCATCTTCCCGTTCTCTCTCTCCTTCACTCTCCTTCACTCACCTTCCCTCTCTCTCTCTCCTTCACTCACCTTCCCTCTCTCTCTCTCCTTCACTCACCTTCCCTCTCTCTCTCTCCTTCACTCACCTTCCCTCTCTCTCTCTCCTTCACTCACCTTCCCTCTCTCTCTCTCCTTCACTCACCTTCCCTCTCTCTCTCTCCTTCACTCACCTTCCCTCTCTCTCTCTCCTTCACTCACCTTCCCTCTCTCTCTCTCCTTCACTCACCTTCCCTCTCTCTCTCTCCTTCACTCACCTTCCCTCTCTCTCTCTCCTTCACTCACCTTCCCTCTCTCTCTCTCCTTCACTCACCTTCCCTCTCTCTCTCCTTCACTCACCTTCCCTCTCTCTCTCTCCTTCACTCACCTTCCCTCTCTCTCTCTCCTTCACTCACCTTCCCTCTCTCTCTCTCCTTCACTCACCTTCCCTCTCTCTCTCTCCTTCACTCACCTTCCCTCTCTCCCTCTCTCTCACCTTCACTCACCTTCCCTCTCTCTCACCTTCACTCACCTTCCCTCTCTCTCACCTTCACTCACCTTCACTCACCTTCCCTCTCAGTCTCCTTTACTCATCTTCCCTCTCTCTCTCTCTCTCTCTTTTACTCACCTTCCCTCTCTCTCTCTCTCCTTCACTCACCTTCCCTCTCTCTCCTTCACTCAACTTCCCTCCACCCTCCCACTCACCTTCCCTCCACCCTCCCACTCTCCGTCACTCAGCTTCCTCCCACCCTCCCTCTCTCCTTCCCCCCTCCCTCCCTCCTTCCCTCCACCCTCCCTCTCTCCTTCCCTCCACCCTCCCTCTCTCCTTCCCTCCACCCTCCCTCTCTCCTTCCTCCCTCTCTCCTTCCCTCCACCCTCCTTTACTCACCTTCCCTCTCTCTCCTTCCCTCCAATCTCCCTCTCTCCCTCCCTCCCTCCCTCCCTCTCTCCCTCTCTCCCTCCCTCTCTCCCTCCCTCTCTCCCTCCCTCCCTCCCTCTCTCCCTCCCTCCCTCCCTCTCTCCCTCCCTCTCTCCCTCCCTCCCCTTCACTCACCTTCACTCACCTTCACTCACCTTCCCTCTCTCTCCTTCACTCACCTTCACTCACCTTCCCTCTCTCTCCTTCACTCACCTTCACTCACCTTCCCTCTCTCTCCTTCACTCACCTTCCCTCTCTCTCCTTCACTCACCTTCCCTCTCTCTCCTTCACTCACCTTCCCTCTCTCTCCTTCACTCACCTTCCCTCTCTCTCCTTCACTCACCTTCCCTCTCTCTCCTTCACTCACCTTCCCTCTCTCTCCTTCACTCTCCTTCCCTCCAACCTCCCACTCTCCTTCCCCCTCCCTCCTTTACTCACCTTCCCTCTCTCTCTCCTTCATTCACCTTTCCTCTCCCTCCTTCACTTACCTTCCCTCCACCACTCCCACTCTCCTTCACTCACCCTCCCTCTCCCTCCCTCCTTCCCCTCTCCGTCCTTCACTCACCTTCCCTCTCTCGCTCTCTCTCCTTTACTCACCTTCCCCCTCTCTCTCCTTCACGCACCTTCCCTCTCTCCCTCGCTCCTTCACTCACCTTCCCTCTCACTCTCGCTCTTTCACTCACCTACCCCCTCGCTCTCGCTCTCTCCTTCACTCACCTTCCCTCCACCCTCCCTTTCTCATTCCCCCCTCCCTCCCTCCACCCTCCATCACTCACCTTCCCTCTCTCACTCCTTTACTCACCTTCCCTCTCTCACTCCTTTACTCACCTTCCCTCTCTCTCCTTTACTCACCTTCCCTCTCTCTCCTTCCTTTACTCACCTCCCCCTCTCTCCTTTACTCACCTTCCCCCCTCTCTCCTTTACTCACCTTCCCCCCTCTCTCCTTTACTCACCTTCCCCCCTCTCTCCTTTACTCACCTTCCCCCCTCTCTCCTTTACTCACCTTCCCCCCTCTCTCCTTTACTCACCTTCCCCCCTCTCTCTCCTTTACTCACATTCCGACTCTCTCTCTCCTTCACTCACCTTCCCTCTCTCTCTCTCCTTTACTCACCTTCCCCCTCTCTCTCCTTCACTCACCTTCCTTCTCTCACCTTCCTTCTCTCTCTCTCTCCTTCACTCACCTTCCTTCTCTCTCTCTCTCCTTCACTCACCTTCCTTCTCTCTCTCTCTCCTTCACTCACCTTCCTTCTCTCTCTCTCTCCTTCACTCACCTTCCTTCTCTCTCTCTCTCCTTCACTCACCTTCCTTCTCTCTCTCTCTCCTTCACTCACCTTCCTTCTCTCTCTCTCTCCTTCACTCACCTTCCTTCTCTCTCTCTCTCCTTCACTCACCTTCCTTCTCTCTCTCTCTCCTTCACTCACCTTCCTTCTCTCTCTCTCTCCTTCACTCACCTTCCTTCTCTCTCTCTCTCTCTCTCTCTCCTTCACTCACCTTCCTTCTCTCTCTCTCTCTCTCTCTCCTTCACTCACCTTCCTTCTCTCTCTCTCTCCTTCACTCACCTTCCTTCTCTCTCTCTCTCTCCTTCACTCACCTTCCTTCTCTCTCTCTCTCTCCTTCACTCACATTCCCCCCACCCTCCCTCCATCCTTCACTCTCCTTCCTTCCACCCTCCCACTCACCTTCCCTCCACCCTCCCTCTCTCATTCCCCACTCCCCTCCACCCTCCCTCTCTCTCTCCTTCCGTCCACCCTCCCTCTCAACTTCCACCATCCCTCCCTCCTTTACTCACCTTCCCTCTCTCTCTCTCCTTCACTCACCTTCCCTCTCTCTCTCCTTCACTCAACTTCCTTCCCTCTCTCTCCTTCACTCACCTTCCTTCCCCCATCCCACTCTCCTTCACTCACCTTCCCTCCACCCAACCTCTGATTTCCCCATCCCTCTCTCTCCTTCCATCTCTCCCACCCTCTCCTCCCCTCCCTCACCTTCCCTCCCTCCCCTCTCCTTCTCCTTCCCTCTCCTTCTCCTTCCCTCTCCTTCCCTCTCCCGCTCCCTCTCTCTCGCTCCCTCTCTCTCGCTCCCTCTCTCTCCCCTTCCCTCCCTCCCTCTCTCTCTCTTTCCATCTCCTTCCTTCCCTCCCTCCCTCTCTCTTTCCTTCCCTCGCTCCCTCTCGCCCGCTCTCCTTCCCTCCCTCGCTCCCTCTCCTTCCCTCCCTCTCTCTCTCTCTCTCCTTCCCTCCCTCTCTCTCCTTCCATCTCTCTCTCTCCCTCCCTCCCTCCCTCTCTCTTTCTTTCCCTCCCTCTCTCTCCCTCCCTCTCTCTTTCCCTTCCTCCCTCTCTCTTTCCCTCCCTCTCTTTCCCTCCTTCCATCTCTCTCTCTCTCCTTCCCTCCCTCCCTCCCACCCTCTCCTTCCCTCCCTCCCTCTCCTCCTCTCCTTCCCTCCCTCCCTCTCCTCCTCTCCTTCCCCCCTCCCCCTCCCTCTCTCTCCCCCTCTCTCTCCCCCTCTCCCTCCCTCTCTCTCTCCCTCCCTCTCTCCCTCCCTCTCTCTCCCTCCCACCTCCCTCTCTCTCCCTCCCACCTCCCTCTCCTTCCCTCCCTCTCCTTCCCTCCCTCTCCTTCCCTCCCTCTCCTTCCCTCCCTCTCCTTCCCTCCCTCCCCTCTCTCTCCTTCCCTCCCTCCCCTCTCTCTCCTTCCCTCCCTCCCCTCTCTCTCCTTCCCTCCCTCCCCTCTCTCTCCTTCCCTCCCTCCCCTCTCTCCCCTTCCCTCCCTCCACTTCCCTCCATCTCTCTCTCTTTCCCTGTCTCTCCCTCTCTCTCTCTTTCCCTGTCTCTCCCTCTCTCTCTCCCTCTCTCCCTCTCTCCCTCTCTCCCTCTCTCCCTCCCTCCCTCTCTCCCTCCCTCTCTCTCTCCCTCTCCCTCTCTCTCTCCCTCTCTCTCTCCCTCTCTCTCTCCCTCTCTCTCTCCCTCTCTCTCTCCCTCTCTCTCTCCCTCTCTCTCTCCCTCCCTCTCTCCCTCCCTCTCTCCCTCCCTCCCTCCCTCCCTCCCTCTCTCCCTCCCTCTCTCCCTCCCTCCCTCTCTCCCTCCCTCTCTCCCTCCCTCTCTCCCTCCCTCTCTCCCTCCCTCTCTCCCTCCCTCCCTCTCTCCCTCTCTCCCTCCCTCTCTCCCTCCCTCTCTCCCTCCCTCCCCCCGTCCCTCTTTCCCTCCCTCCCCCCGTCCCTCTTTCCCTCCCTCTCTCTCTCTCTTTCTCTTTCCCTTCCTCCCTCCCTCCCTCTCTCTCTCTCTCTCTTTCCCGCCCTCCCTCTCTCTTTCCCTCCCTCCCCCTTCCCCTCCCTCCCTCTCTCTTCCCCTCCCTCCCTCTCTCTTCCCCTCCCTCCCTCTCTCTTCCCCTCCCTCCCTCTCTCTTCCCCTCCCTCCCTCTCTCTTCCCA
>NW_027141961.1:0-67321 GCF_036365525.1 Heterodontus francisci
GCAAACTGGCAGGAGTTGGAGGCGAAAGTCACCACTCGGCTGGGGCCCTGGACACGACTGCTCCGAGTGCTTTCCTACAGGGGCCGAGCGCTGTTGATAAACCAACTTGTGGCCTCCATGCTGTGGTACCGGTTGGTCACTTTGGCCCCGCCCCCTGCATTAGCAACCAAGATCCAAAAGAAACTCGTCGATTTCTTCTGGGGCAACAGGAAACACTGGGTATCTGCCGCGGTCCTGAGTCTCCCGATCGAGGAGGGCAGCCAGTCGCTGATGTGCGTCCGCACCCAGGCTGCGACTCTCCGCCTTCGGACCCTGCAGAGATACCTGTACGTCGAGCGTCCTCCCAGATGATGGTTGCTGGTGACATATTTTTTCCGCCAGTTTCACTGCCTTCGGGATGACATGCAGCTCCCGGTGGAGTCCATTAGCCGCGCCTCTCTGAGGGAGTTGCCTGTCTTTTACTGGGATCTAATCCGATTCTAGAACATGGTCACCTCCAGTCAAGGTGCTCCCCCGCCGACTGAGGAGAGCGCCTCGGCTGTCCGGGCGGCCTACTCCAGTGCCGGACCAGTGTGCTGAGGAGTAGCCGAAGCCCCTGGGATGCCTTTCACTGTGGGTGGCGATGGGGCTCGGGAGAGTGGAGCGCTCCCGGCCGAGCTGACCTCCGCTCGGCCGGAACTGCTCATTGGACCCAGGCCCCGAAAACCTCCTCGTGAGCCGGGGCCGCACAACACGAGCTGCCTCTCGGAAATGCCTTCCATGCCATTCCAGTCGGCGCGGAGGGGTTTGTTGCATGGGCTGCTCCTTCACACTCTCCACTTCCTCGCCTTTGTCAGCCGGCCGGACATGCCCTTGAAGCTGAAGACTCGAATAGGATGAGAATCACTAACAGATAGAGTAATGTTAGCTAAGGTCAAACTAGAACAGAAGAGACTAGAATTGGAAATCCAGAGAGAACGAGAAAGAGCAGATTGAGTGTCAAGAAAGGGAAAAAGTAAGAGTGTTCCAGAAGGAGAAGGAGGAAAGGGAGTTAAGGTGGCTCAATCAACTAGAGGAAGACCCAGTACACCTAGTGAAGGCACAGCTAGTGAGGGAGCTGCCCATAGCTCAGGACCATGTGCTGAGCTCTTAAAGTTATCCCAGTTCATTCTAAAGTTCAATGAGGAGGATGTGGCAGAATTTTTCATCACTTTTGAAAAACTTGCAAAGCAGCTGAAATGGCGGCAGAGAGCTGGACACTGTTTTTATAAAGCAAAGTAACAGGAAAAGCCCATGAGGTTTATTCACTGTTACCCGAAGAAAGTTCATCAGATTATGAAATGAATAAAAGTGTTATCCAGGGTGCATATGAGATAGTATCAGAAGCGTACTAACAAAAATTCGGAACACTACGAAAGTAGCCTGAGCGAACTTACCTCCAGTTTGAAAGAGTTAAGCAGCTTCGGAACATCGGAGCAAGAGTAGGCCATTCAGCCCATCTAGTCTGCCCCGCCATTCAAAATGATCACGGGTTATCATCTATTTCAATTCCTTTTTACCACACTATCCCCATATCCCTTTATGTCATTTGTATTTAGAAATCTGTCAATCTCTGCTTCAAACATACTGAATGACTGAGCTTCCATTGCCCTCTGGGGTAGAGAATTCCAAAGATTCACATTTTCAATTCAAACTTCTGGAGAATACAGGCCCAGTTTTCCTAATCTCTTCAGAGGACAGTCCTGCCATCCCAGGAACAAGTCTAGTGAATCTTCGTTGCATTCCCCCTATGGCAATATTATACTTCCTAAAGTAAGGGGAGCAAAGCTGCACACAGTACTCCAGGTGTGGTCTCACAAGGTTCCATACAATTGAAGCAAGACTTCATCACTCCTGTACTCAAATTCTCTTGTGATAAAGGCTAACATACCATTAGCCTTCTTAAGTGCTTGCTGTCCCTGCATGTCGGTTTTCAGTGACTTATTGACAAGGACACCCAGATCCCTTTGTACATCTACACTTTCTAATTTCTTACCGTTCAAGAAATACCCTTCACATCTATTCCACCTTCCAAAGTGGATAACCTCATATTTTCCACATTCTATTCCATCTGCCACGTTCTTGCCCTCCCACGAAGTCTGTCCAAATTCCCTTGAAGCCACTTTGCACCTTCCTCACAGCACATACATTCCCACATCTTTTAGTATCATCTGCAAACTTGGGAATATTACTCTGGTCCCCACATCTAAATCAATGATACATATTGTGAACAGATGGGGCCCAAGTACTTAACCAAATGTTTCCTTTTTACTTACCCCACTAGTCACAGCCTGCCAAAGCGAGAATAACCCATTTATTCCTACTCTCTGTTTTATGCTTGTTAACCAATCCTTAATCCATGCCAGTATATTACGTCCGATCCCATGTGCTTTAATTTTACTAACCAACCTCCTGTGGGGGACTTTATCAAAAATCCATCTGAAAATCCAAATATACTACATCCACCGACTCCACTTTATCAATTCTGTTACTAATATCCTCAAAAAACTACAGTAGGTTCATCAAACATGATTTCCCATTCATAAATCCATGTTGACTATGTCCAATCAGATCATCTTTATCCAATTATCCGTTTATCACATCCTTTATGATAGATTCTACCATTTTCTCTCTCCCACCCTTCTTAAATCGTGGGGTGACATTTGCGACCTTCCAATATGTAGGAACCGTTCCAGAAGGTGATCACCCATGCACCCATTGTCTCCATAGCTACCTCTGCCAACACTCTGGAATTTAGAATATCAGGTCCTGAGGATTTAGCAACCTTCAACCCCATTAAGTTCTCCAACACAAACTTCTTACTAATATTAATTTGCTTCACTTCCTCATTCTCCCTAATCCCTTGGATCTCTAATTCTGGGAGATTTCTTGTATCTTTCTCAGTGAAGACAGACACAAAGTGATCATTTAGCTTCTCTGCGATTTCTCGATTCCCCATTATAAATTGCCCTGACTCTACCTGTAATAGACACATACATGTCTTACCCAAATGTTTCCTTTTTACGTACCTATAGAAGATTTTACAGTCCGCTTTTATGTTTGCTTCTGACTAGTAGATACGGAAAATCGGGATACAGCCCACATATGTAAACCTCAGAGTGGTGATCCTTCTCGAGGAGTTCAAAAGCTCGCTCCCGCTCCCGCTCCCGCTCCCATTAAAACCCACACAGAGGAAAAAAAGGTTTGAAGAGCCAGGAAGGTTGCAATTCTGGATGATGATTTTTTTCCATGTACACAAGGCCTTAACCCCAAAGGGACTGCATTCACTAGTCACCCCAAAGACCCGGGAATAAAAGGTGGGAGGGTGATAAGAGCCTGAGCAGCCACGGGCAAGGAGGAAAATCTGTACACACAGGGGCACATGCTCAGGCCAAATAGGACGGTACTGAGAGCAGGAGTAATGACCAATGATCTGTGTGTTTTCACTGCAGTAAGGCAGGTCACCATCGAGTTGAATGCTGGAAGTGATGGGGAAAACCTCTAGGATTACTCAGGGTCCACCAGAACAGTGCAGGAAAACGGGCGCTGATGGAAAGCACAGCAGGTCAGGCTGTGCCTTTAACTGTAACAGTCAGACACAGTAACACTACCACAGAGAGGGCGGGAAAACTTAACAAAATCCTTGAGCGTTACTAGAATTTTGAATCCCAGGGGAAAGTGACCCTATACCCCTTCATTGAGGTTAGCAAGCCCTGGTCATACTCAATGATAAAGGTGCCACCCAATCCCTTCTGCTGGGAATAGGCATGACCTTTCTCGGAGAGTGCAGTGAATGCTAGATTGTTAGCGAATGGTATTGGAAGAAAGTATATGTCCATACCTTTATATTGGGTGCACGTGCAGTGCGACCTATTTTCAGGACCAGTAGCCATGGGGAACTGCTCCTGGGTATTGATCTGGCAGGGAAAAGGTGGCAGTTTCCGCAAAGGTTCTGGAGAGACAACAAGAGATCAGGGACACAGAGCAGTTACAGGGGAAGGTCCCCGGCATTCTCCCTGATTCTGTGGTGACTCGGACCATGGCTAAACAATCCCCATCAGAGGTGGCTGAACTGACACTGGAGATGAATGTCCCTACTGTCTGGTTGTCTGAAACCTTCTTTGGGAAGGTAGAGAGCACAAAGGATGTGTTAAACAGATCTTACTTAGTTCAGGCTCAACAACTCGACCCAGTGTTAAAATATAGCACAGACCGTCCAAACCATAACTGAAGCAGAGGGAGTTGCAGAGTGCCACTATTTAAAGATTGAGGTGCTGATGAGGAAGTGGAGACCTCCTTACAAATCTGCGGATGAAGAGTGGACAGTGCTTCACCAGATAGTGGTGCCGCTGAGGTCCCTTAAAGAAATATTAATGGCCCACGAACTTCCAATGACAGTACATGTTGATGTATGAAAATTTAAAGCCCACATAAGGCAACATTTTGACATGGCCACAACTCCACAAAGATGTGGTGGAATTCTGTAAAACTGTTAACACCTGCCATGTTGTGGGGAGGCTCCAACCTGCAATAAAACCTTCACCCTAATACCCATACCAGATTTTGTGGAACACTTCAGCAGAATGCAGGTGGATTATGTGGGACACCTGCTGAAAACAAAACGGGACAACCAGTATCTTCTCACCATTATGAATGTGGTGACCCGATTCCCAGAAGCCATTCCCCCGAAGAACTATCTCTGCCAAGGTAGTGGTGGAGGGGCTAATCCGTTATGGGTTGCCTGCTGAGATTCAGATGGATCAGGGCACACATTTTACGTCCAGTATTTTGAAAAGGTCATGGGTATTCTAGACATAACCCAGCTAAAGCCTACCACCCACTGTCACAAGGAGCTTTGGAGCAGTACCACCAGACCCTAAAGACAATGATCAGGCCATACTGCTATGAGGAACCCCATGACTGGGACAAAGGGATGGCATTTCACCTGTTGGTTACCAGGAACTTATCCAGTGAGTCCACTGGCTTTAGTCTCTTTGAATTAGTTTATGGACACGAGGTGAGAGGTCCTCTTAAACTAATCAAGGAGAAGTTTTTGGGACACAGGGATGAGTCTTCCATGTCAGACTACATTTCCATGCTCCGGGTGTGGCTCACGACAGCCTGTGCAATTGCTCAAGAACACCTAAAGATCTCCTACTCAGTTATGAAAAGGTAAGCAGGCAAAAATGCCAAGGCCAAAACATTTCAGGACAGAGACCATGTATTGTTACTATTCCCACTGCAGGGTGAACCCCTGAAACCCCGGTTCAGTGGTCCATATCGAGTGGCAAAAGGAATAGTCAGGTAAATTATTTAATTGGCACCCAGACCAAAGGAAAAAAGCAAAGGCTGTGGAGGGAACAGAAAAGTACAGATCTGGCAGACTGTCAGGAGGGAAGGATCGAAAAGGACAGTGAAAACAGGTTAGAGAAGGGCCAGGAGGATTCCCAACTGGAATCCCCTACTCTCCGATTTGCCAACCCTGAAGTTTTAGTTAAATTAGACCCCACACTCTCCTTCTTAAATGCAGGTCAATGAGGCAACCTAAAAAGTCAGCTAACAGCATTTACAGAAATATGCAATGACAAAGGAAAGTTCCCAAAAAGGCAAGCCAATAGTGAGGGAGATGCCTCACCGAGTCGAGGTGCCGCGGGAGAGTGCAGTGAAAGATGAACAGCCACCTGCGAGCCATAAAATCCCAGAGGACATGGATCCAGTTAGCAAAATGATGCTCCCCGTAGTACAGGGAAAAGGGAAGGGAAAATACCCTAAAGTAAACAGCACTTGTGTACCTCACCAGAAAGCTAAAAGTAAGGTCAGTGTGGATCTACCCACTGAAGAACCCAATGATCAGGTCCCAAACCCAAATCTAATCAAACTCAACAATTTCAAAGTGGAAATCAGCAAGAACAATGGCCCAGAGGAAATCTCAGACACCTCACAGGGTCTAAAATAACAATTTATTACACACTGTGGGTTTAAGGAGAAAGATTATCAAGCTGCAGGAACCGGAATGGTTAAAGCTTCATTGCAGGAGAGAAAAAAATAAACAATGTAATCGCTGATGCTTTGTCCAGGGTCGAACCCGACACATAACCATCCCAAACAAAACACCAAAACATTAAATCAGTACAACTGTAACAGACAATCTCAGCTGCAGTAATTCTAAGACTAATATGTCAGTTTGGGAAGTTATTATTGAGAATGAATGTGTGCTTCAGTTACAGTTACAGTTACAGAGATACAACACTGAAACAGGCCCTTCAGCCCACCGAGTCTGTGCCGACCATCAACCGCCCATAGATACTAATCCTACACTAATTCCATATTCCTACCACATCCCCACCTGTCCCTATATTTCCCTACCACCTACCTATACTAGGGCCAATTTATAATGGCCAATTAACCTATCAACCAGCAAGTCTTTGTCTTGTGGGAGGAAACCGGATCACCCGGAGGAAAGGAAGCCCACGCAGACACAGGGGGAACTTGCAAAATCCGCACAGGCAGTACCCAGAATTGAACCCGCGTCACTGGAGCTGTGAGGCTGCGGTGCTAACCACTGCGCCACTGTGCCGCCCCACTGTGCACAATTCTGCAATGAAATGTTCCTGTTATCACATTTTTCCCCGTGTGCTGTGGCGGTGTCAATATAACACAATATGCCAAATTATGAAATTTAATTCATCGTTTGGAAACTTACAGTAAACTTTTAATCGAAAAACAACCTTGCAGTTAACATTGAAAAAACTGGCAGCCAAGATGGCCACCGCAATTGGCATCTGAAACACCTTTTCACATTCGAAGGCCGACAATAGGAGACACATGTCTGATGAGCCTGGACCCAAATCATTGGCTTGCTCCAGTGATTGAATTACCTAAGATTACATTCATTAACACGGCATACAAGGTCATCCTGACACATTGACTTTGAAAGAGCAAACTCCTCCAAGAGTAAATACTGGTATCCTGAGCACTGGGGAGATAGAAGTTCCGAACCTTGAATCTCATTGTAAGGGTCCAGCGAATGCACTGAGGCAGTCAGGAGACTGTCTATCTCTGTGAAAGCTGAGAGTTTCCCCTGGACAAAAACAGACAAGTCAGTGATTCAAAATGAGCTGAAGCAGAAGGGCTGTGTTCCCCTCACGCCCCTCCCTCCCTCTCCGTCTCTCTCTCCAGATAACATCACAAATTTGAAAACCTCATGCGACTGTGGGCCTTCCAAGCCTACAGATTGCTACAGACAGAATAACCAGGGGAAGAAAGCCACCTACAAGCCTGCCTCAAAGAAATCCCTGAGCCATGTGGACCAGCCACAAACTGCACTTTGACCAGAAAAAGACTTCAAGGATACAACTTCAGCAGGAAGACCACGGAATGGTCAAATCTCACAGAATGAGTTTTTTTTTAATATTTATTCTGGACTCCAATCCAACCACACATTTATTTCTCACTCTGTAATCTATTTCTGTGTGATTCTCGTGTGTGTGTGTGCATAAATGTGTTCTACTTATTTTAATGATTTTATTTAGATCGGGTTTATATTGTACAGTATAATAAACTCACCTCTTTCATGGTTAAACTCAAGAGAACCTGTCCAATCGAATTCTTCACCATCATACCAAAGATAAAATGTAAAACACTCACTGAGACGTTAAGCATATTCACTGTTTATAAAGGTCAAACACTGTTGTGGTAAAATAAAGCCGAGCGACTTTGACCCCTCCTCACCTGGCCATAACAATAGGCAGTGTTGGGGATGGAGAGAATATGGGGATGAACTCAGCTCAGCATTAAATAGATACCAGAGGTTGTAAAGTTCCTGCATCAGCCTCCGACAACGGCCAGCAAGGTGGATGCAGATCATGGACAGGGAATGGAGTTTGTGACAGAAACTGAAGATAATGCTTTCAGTCTTCTTACGATTTAAATGACAAGAACACTATATCAGTGAAACATGGTTTATGAATCTAATAGTTGGATACAGAGACTTACCAGGGACACCAATAATAGCGAGGATGGGATAGTAAATACATTGGATCATCTTCAGAGCATAAAAGATCAGCAATTCTAATGTTATCCAATAATAATCTGCAGTAAGATAGTCAAACCAATCGGATAAACTCCTGTCCATTGTTGTAACATTCCAATCTATTGTTCTCAGATTCTGACCCATTGTTGTAACATTCCAATCTCGTGTTCTCAGATTCTGACCCATTGTTGTAACATTCCAATCTATTGTTCAGATTCTGATCTATCCTCTCCCTCTCTCAGCAGCCGCTGATCCCTGTTAGTTCGGGAGCTGATGCTCCAGCTAATACTATCGGAAAACACATTGAAAGAAGTCCTGTATTAATAGAAGAGGGAAACCCCCCAGTGACACCATTAAGGTCCATGGAGACTGACATTAATTACAGTCACTGAACAAACAGGTTCAGTTAACACCTTTCAATCCAACATATTTTGTATCGCAGTAAAGTAGAACATTTATCCAGTCTGGATGGGATGTATGATAGTTACTGAGGGAAGGAATGGTGGAAATATCAGAGGCACTGGACAGAATATTTCAATCCTCCTTGGATATGGTATTGATGCCAGAGGACTGCAGGGTAAATGTTACACTATTTAAAAAAGTAGAGGTTGGATAAACCCTGTAACTATCAGTCTAACGTTGGTGGTTGGAAACCTCTAGATGTCATAACGCAGCACAAAAATATGTCTTGCTTGTAAAAACATGGGTTAATAAATGACAAGTAGCATGGATAGGTTAATGGAAAATCATTTCTGATAATCTTGATCGAGTTCGTTCAGGACATAACTGTGAGTGTTATTGAGGATAGCGTGTTTCATGTAATATAATAATAAAAAGTTTAAGACACAGGAAGAGACCACTTGGCCCATTGTGTCTGTGCCGGCCGATACAATGATCCACCTATTCTAATCCCACCTTCCAGCATTTGATCCATAGCCCTGAAGATTATGGCACTTGAGTTGAACATCCAGACTCCTTTTAAATGAGTGCAGGTATTCTGCCTCAACTATCCTTACAGGCAGCAAGTTCTAGACCTTCACTAAAAACAGGGGACCCAGGACTGAACCCTGTGGAATGCCAATGGAAGCAGTCCTCCGGTCAGTAAAATACCCCTCAACAATTACACTTTCATAAAAACAATAAATGCTGGAAATACTCAGCAGGTCTGGCAGCATCTGTGGAGAGAGAAGCAGAGTTAGCGTTACAGGTCACTGACCCTTCTTCACTGACCTGAAACATTATCTCTGCCTCCCCCTCCACATATGCTGCCAGACCTGCTGAGTATTTCCAGCATTTCTTGTTTTTTACTTCAGATTTCCAGCATCTGCAGTATTTTGCTTTTATTATAACAAGTACCCTTTGTTTCCTGCCACTGAGCCAATTTTGTATTTTTGGGTGAACAAGTTTTTCCTCAACTCCCCGCTAATCCTTCTACCAAGCACTTTAAGTCACTGCCCCCTAGTCACTGATCTCTCTGCTAAGGTGAATAGACTACTTCACCTCCACTCTATCCAGACCCCACAAAATTATGCCCATTTCTATCAGATCTCCCTTTACCTCCTCTGTTCCAAGTAGAGCAACCCCAGCCTATCTAATCTTTCTTCATAGCTGCATTTTTCAAGTCCGGGTAACATCCTCTTAAATCTCCTCCATACCCTCTCTACTGAAATTACATCCTTAGTGTAATGAGGTGACCAAAACTGCACACAGTACTCATTTTGTGACCTAACCAATGATTTATACAGTTCCAGCATAACCTCCCTGCTCTTGTATTCTATACCTCAGCTAATAAAGGAAAGGATTCCATATGCCTTCTTAACCACCTTATCGACCTGACCTGCTACCTTCAGGGATCAGTGAACATTGACTCCAAGGTCCCTCACTTCATCTACACTTCTCAGTATTTTCCTATTAATCGTCTATCCCTTTGCCTTGTTTGACCTCCTCAATTACATCACCTTACACTTATCCAGGTTGAATTCCATTTGTCACTTTTCTGCCATCAATATCTTTCTCCAGCCTACAGCTATCCTCCTCGCTATCTACTGCACGAACAATCTGTGTACCATCTGCACACATCTTGATCATGCCCCCTACATTTACGTTCAAATCGTTAATATATACTACAAAAAAGCAGGCGACCCAGTACTGAGCCCTGTGGAACGCCACTGGAAACAGGCCTCAAGTCAGTGAAACACCCGTCAACAATCACCCATTGTTTCCTGTCACTGAGCCAATTTTGCATCCAACTTGCTGATTTTCCCTGGATTCCATGGAATTTTATTTTTTTAACTAGTATGCCACATGGGACCTTGACAAAAGCCTTGTCAAAATCCATGTAGACCATATCAACTGCACTACCCTCATCTATCATCTTTGCTACTTCTTCGCAAAATTCAATCAATTTGGTCAAACAATATCTTCCCTTATCAAAACCAAGCTCACTATCCGCGATTAACCTGTGCTGTTCTACTTGACACTTTATCCTGTCTTTTAGAATAGATTCCAATAATGTGCCCACTACTGAGGTTAGACTGACTGGCCTGCAATTATTCGGTCTATCCTTTGCTCCTTTTTTAAAGAGGTACAATGTTAACAGTTCACCAATCCTCTGGCACTACACCTGTATCCAGTGATGACTGGAAAATAATGGTCAGACCCTCTGCTATTTCCACTCTCATCTCTTTTGACAGCCTAGGTTACATTTCAACTGGCCCTGGTGATGGATCAACTTTCAAGGATGCGAATCCCATTAATACTTCCTCTCTCCCTATGTACATCACATCCAATAATTCACACTCCTCCTCCTTAACCACAATATCTGCATCGTGCCCCCCTTTTGTGAAGAAAGATACAAAGTATTCATGAAGAACCATACCAACATGTTCCGCCCCTACTCGTGTATATCCATTTATTTATAGAGAATTTCAAAAGACCTGTGAACAAATGACATTTCATAGATTTGTTTTGAGAAATGGAAGACATGGATTAATGTGACAGTGATGGTGTGGATATGACAGTGACTCAGGGACAGAAAGCAGAGATAAGTGGTGAACAGTCATTGTTCAGACTGGAGGTGGAGGGGAGTATATAGTACTGTTTCTCAGGGTTCGATTCACTCCGCGTGATATCAAGAAACGACTGAAGGCACTGGATCCTGCATAGGCTATGGGCCCTGCCAATATTCCGGAAATAGTACTGAAGACCTGTGCTCCAGAACTTGCCGCGCCCTTAGCCAAGCTGTTCCAGTACAGCTACAACACTGGCATCTACCTGACAATGTGGAAAATTGCCCAGGTATGTCCTGTAGACAAAAAGCAGGACAAGTCCAACCCGGCCAATTACCGCCCCATCAGCCTACTCTCAATCATCAGTAAAGTGATGGAAGGTGTCACCGACAGTGCTATCAAACAGCACTTGCTTAGCAATAACCTGCTCAGTGATGCTCAGTTTAGGTTCCGCTACAGCCACTCAGCTCCTGATCTCATTACCTCATTATCTCAAACCCTCCGCTGGCTGGAGTCATACCTAGTGCAAAGGAGGATGGTTGTGGTTTATGGAGGTCAATCATCTGAGCTCCAGGACATCACTGCAGGAGTTCCTCAGGGTAGTGTCCTAGGCCCAACCATCTTCCGCTGCTTCATCAATGACCTACCTTCAATAATAAGGTCAGAAGTGGGGATGTTTGCTGATGATTGCACAATGTTCAGCACCATTCCTGACTCCTCAGATACTGAAGCAGTCCGTGCAGAAATGCAGCAAGATCTGGACAATATCATGGCTTGGGTTGATAAGTGGCAAGTAACATTCGTGCCACACAAGTGCCAGGCAATGACCATCTCCAACAAGAGAGAATCTAACCATCTCCCCTTGATATTCAATGGCATTACCATCGCTAAATCCCCCACTATCAACATCCTCGGGGCTACCATTGACCAGAAACTGAACTGGAGTAGCCATGTAAATACCGTGGCTACAAGAACATGTCAGAGGCTAGGAATCCTGAGGCGAGTAACTCACCTCCTGATTCTCCAAAGCCTGTCCACCATCTACAAGGCACAAGTCAGGGGTGTGATGGAATACTCTCCGCTTGCCTGGATGGGTGCAGCTCCAACAACACTCAAGGAGCTCGACACCATCCAGGACAAAGCAGCCCGCTTGATTGCCACCCCATCTACAAACATTCACTCCCTTCACCACCGACGCACAGTAGCAGCAGTGTGTACCATCTACAAGATGCACTGCAGCAATGCACCAAGGCTCCTTAGACAGCACCTTCCAAACCCGCGACCTCTACCAACTAGAAGGACAAGGGCAGCAAATACATGGGAACATCACCACCTTCAAGTTCCCTTTCACATCACACACCGTCCTGACTTGGAACTATATCGCCCTTCCTTCACTGTCGCTGTGTCAAAATCCCTTCCTAACAGCACTGTGGGTCTACCTACTCCAAATGGACTGTAGCGGTTGAAGAAGGCAGCTCACCATCACCTTCTCAAGGGCAATAAGGGCAATAAATGCTGGCCAAGCCAGTGAGGCCCTAATCCCATGATGAATTAAAAAAAGAGCCAGTGTGTGGGACTAACTGGAAGATCTTCAAAAGGGCCAGCACTGACATGTTGGACCGAATGGCCTTCTTCAGTGCAATGCTATTCTATGTTTCTATGATTGTTCTTGCCTCTACTTTCCTAATATTCCTATCCTTTAAACAGGCGTTTGATAAAGTACCACATAACAGCCGTGTTACCAAATTAGAAACACATAGGATTAATGGACCAATGTCAGCAGTGGCTCAGTTTGTAGCTCCCTCCACTTTCAGTCACAAGCTTCTAGGATCAAGTGTCACTGCAGGACTTGATCACAAGAATCAAGGCTGACACTGCAGTGACATTACTGTGGGAGTATTGCACTGTCAGATGTGCCGTCTGTCGAATGAAACATTAAACCAACATCTGCCCTCTCGGGTGGATGTTAAAGATCTGATCATTATCACATTGCTGCTTGTGGGATCTTGCTGTGCGGAAATCTTCTGCCATCTTTCCCACATTACAATAGTGACTAGGGTTTAGTAAGCACTCATTGATTGTAAATCGCTTTGGGACATGCAGTGGTCATGAAGGCGCTACATAAATGGAAGTTTTTAAAACATTTACAATGGCAGCCTGCAGGAAATTAGTTATGTGACAGAAAGCAGAGAGTAGTGGAGAATGGTTGTTGTTCGGACTGGAGGGAAGTACACAGTGGGGTTCCCCAGGTTCACTGTTGGGATCACAGTTGCTGTATGTTAATGCAATGGGCTTGTGTACAGAGGGGATAATGTCAAAGTTTTCAGAGGGCACGAAACTCAGAAATGTTAATAAACAGTGAGAAGGATAGTAACAGACTTCAGGAAGACAGAGATTGACTGGTGAAATGGGCAGGAACATGGCACATGTAATTTAACTCAGTGAAGTGTGAAGTGAGACATTTGGGTAGGAAGTATGTGGAGGAACAATATAAACTAAATGGCACCATTATAAAGTAAGTGCAGGGTTAGAGAGACCTGGGATGTACACACACAGATCTTTGAAGGTAACATATCGTGTCTTTGGCTTTATACACTCAGCACAGAGTAATAAAATTCAGGAGGAAATGCTGATTTTTATAGATCATTGGTAAGGTCCCAGCTGGAGAATTGTGTCCAATTCTGATCACCACACTTTGGTAAGGATGTCAAGGACTTAGTGAAGATGCAGAGGTGATTTACTAGAATGGTACCAGGGATCTGGGAATTTAGTTACGTGGAGAGATTGGAAAAGCTGGGATTGTTCTCTTTAGAGCAGTGAAAGGTAAGGGGAGATTTCAAATAGAATTCAGAATCATGAAGGGTTTTGATAGGGTAATTAATGTGAAACTGTTCCCAGTGTATGAAAGTTTAGTGTTAATAAGACACAGATTGAAGATAATTGACAAAGAACCAGAGGTGAAATGCGAAGATTTTTCTTACACAGCAAGTTGTTGGGATCTGGAATTCACTGCCTGAAAACATGGTGGAAGCAGATTCAATAATATATTTCAAAAGGGAATTTAACAAATACTTGAAAAGGAAAAAGAAAATAAACAGGAATCTGGGGAAAGAGGAGGGGAGAGGAACGAATTAAACAGCTGTTTCAAAGAGACAGCACTGAGACCAAGGGCCGAATAACCTCCTTCTATGCTGCATCAATCTTTGATTCTATGAACAAGTGACAGAGAATAAAAAGAGAGGGAGAAAGATAGAGAGAGAGAGAGAAACAGTGTGAAAGAGGGAAAGGGAAATAGAAAGAGCAAGAAAATCGGGTTTGCATCACTTTTTGGGCAGAGGGATCATGATCTTCCCGTACCCGTTCCTATTCTGACAGGTGACATACAAACGTCCTGCTTCCTCCACATTTCCACGAATTCTACATGTCCCTGAGGGAGACTGCGCTGCTGTCCATCTGCACGCTGAAGAGGGACCTGCCTGTGTGTGGGTCTGGCAGATGTTTGCCAGGATTCCGCTCTTAAAGGTAGTCTGTCCCTCGAAAGGGAGGTGGCACTGAATCACAGGAGCCTGCTGCTGCTGACTGTGAATGCTGCAATTGTAGACAAGGTAAATGGGATACTAGGACAGAGAGAGGGCTCTGCGGCTCACGAATGTAGTGCTGCAGGCCTGAGTCATGGTGGGTGACAGGAGGAGAGAGGCCATGTTTCTGTGGGGTGGGGTGGAGACCCTCAAGGAACGCCCACCGAACGGAATGGGAGCAGGTGGTCAGGGAGGCCAATGCAAGAAGCATGGCCCCGACGACCTGGCAGAAGACCCAGAAGACGTTTAATGAGCTCACACTGGCGGTCAATGTCAGTGAATTCATCTCCGAATGGCATCTCCTACCCCCAACATCACCAACCTCTCACACTGCTCAATGTACCACACCCCCATCACTCACCCATCAGCAGTCCCTAACACTCAGGACTCACACCTAACATTCACATACTCCACCTCACCCTCCACACATTCCACTGATACCAGATTCACACCCACCTCTCAGTGCCTTCACATACCTCCAGCTATTCAACTATGGCAGGCACATCACACAAACACAGTGCAATACAATCACTGGCATTTTGACCTCCCTCTTACTGGACAAGGTGGCCAATAATCACAGGGAGCAGCAGTGATCCAGCGAGGAGCAGACATTCCTTCATCCCCTGAGCCTGAGGGAGGAGATGATTCTCCACATCATGGGACCGGCTGTGACAGTTCCCGTAGCATCCGGCATCAGCGAGAGTATTCAGGATGATGTTATGTTCCTGCCTTATGTCCCTACTTAACTCTCACCTCCCCCTCATCCTGCTGTCTAGGATGATGTACAAGCTGCAGATGGTGGGACCATGGATGTCACTGTAGTGTATATGTGAGGTTGAGTAATTTGTGGAGAGCACGTCAAGAAGAATCAGCAGGTAGCACAGGAGACTCCTGACTGCATCTCATTCTCCAACCAGTATTCAATACTGATGGATCATCTGGGGACTGCAGCCACAGGCAAGGCCATGGTACCAGGGCTGTCTCAGCTGTACTGGTGCCGGGGTGTGGGGGGGGGGGGGTTACAGGGAAGACTGGAAAGTTGATAGTGATAGGAAATTCGATAGACAATGTTTTCTGAAACCGCAGATGTGTATCCAGGATGGTGTGTTCCCTCCCTGGGGTCAGGGTCAAGGATATCACTCCAGCGGCTACAGAGCATCCTGAAGGTGGAGGGTGAACAGCCAGCAGTCGTGGTCCACATCAGAAGCAACGACAGAGGCAGAAAGAGGGAGGTTGTCCTGCACTCAGAATTCAGGGAGCTGGGAAAGAAGTTAGCAAGCAGGACTTCAAAGTCGTAATCTCCGGATTACTCTCAGTCCACCATGCGAGTGAGTAGAGACATAGGTGGATGGCACAGATGGATGTGTGGCTGGAAGGATGCTGCAGAAGCGGGGCGGTTTAGATTCCTGGACACTGGGACCAATTATGGAGAATGTGGGATCTGTACAGGTTGGACGATTTACACCTGAACAGAGCTGGAACTAATTCCCTTGTGGGGCGATTTGTTAGTGCTATTGGCGAGGGTTTAAACTAAATTGGCAGGGGTGTGGGAACCAGGAGTAAACATCAGAGAGGAATTCCAAGGTGCACAGAATAGGGGAAGAGTTGGATAGCACTATAGCAGGGTTCAGAATGTTATTAGGTGGGATCAGAGAATGGGAGAAAGTAATAACATTTACGTGAAGGTTAATGTGCATGTATGTGAAAGCATGGAGTGTGGTGAATAAGCTGTACTGCGGGAGGACACCTCGGAGGGGTCATGCAGCGAGGCAATATGGGTAGAGCTCAGGAATAGGAAGGGTGCATTCACGATGCTGGGGAATTACTACAGGCCTCCCAACAGCCAGCAGGCGACAGAGGAGCAGATAGGTAGACATATTTTGTAAAGGTGTAAAGGCAACAGGGTTGTTGTGGTGGATGATTTTAACTTTCCTTATGTTGACTGGGACTCACTTAGGGCTAGGGGCTTGGATGGGGCAGAATTTGTAAGGGGCATCCAGGAGCGCTTCTTCAAACAATATGCAGATCGGCCAACGAGATTGGGACCGTACTGGACCTGGTATTGGGGAAAGAGCCCGGCCAGGTGATCGAAGTCTCCGTAGGGGAGTATTTCGGGATCAGTGATCATAATTCCATAAGGTTTAAGGTACTTGTAGATAAGGATAAGAGTAGTC
This sequence comes from Heterodontus francisci, assembly GCF_036365525.1. NCBI lineage: Eukaryota > Metazoa > Chordata > Chondrichthyes > Heterodontiformes > Heterodontidae > Heterodontus > Heterodontus francisci. The sequence goes on from NW_027141961.1 coordinate 16,811, forward strand.
CTCGGGTGAAGGTGCTAAATTGGGGGAAGGCTAATTATAACAATATTAGGGAGGATCTGAAGAATTAGATTGCGGGCGGCTGTTTGAGGGCAAATCAACATCTGACATGTGGGAGTCTTTCAAACGTCAGTTGATTAGAATCCAGGACTGGCATGTTCCTGTGAGGAAGAAAGACAAGCTTGGCAAGTTTCGGGAACCTTGGATAACGTGGGATATTGTGAGCCTTGTCAAAAAAAAAGGAAGCATTCATAAGGGCTAGATGGCTGGGAACAGACAAAGCCCTTGAGGAATATAAAGAAAGTCGGAAGAAACTTAAGCAAGGAGTCAGGAGGGCTAAAAGAGGTTATGAAAAGTCATTGGCAAACAGGATGAAGGAAAATCCCAAGGCTTTTTATCCGTATATAAAGAACAAGAGGGTGGCCAGGGAAAGGTTAGGCCCACTCAAGGACAGAGGAGGGAATCTATGCGTGGAGCCAGAGGAAATGGGCGTGGTGCGAAATGAATACTTTCCCTCAGTATTCACCCAAGAGAAGGACTGGATAGATGATGAGTATAGGGAAGGGAGTGTACATAGTCTGGGTTATGTCGATATCTTAAAGGAGGAGGTGTTGGGCGTCTTGGAAAAGATTAAGGTAGATAAGTCCCCAGGGCCTGATGGGATCTACCCTAGAATACTGAGGGAGGCAAGGGAGGAAATTGCTGGGGCCTTGACAGAAATCTTTGTATCCTCATTGGCTACAGATGAGGTCCCAGAGGACTGGAGAATAGCCAATGATATTGCTTTGTTTAAGAAGGGTAGCAAGGATAATCCAGGAAATTATAGGCCGGTGAGCCTTAGGTCAGTGGTAGGGAAATTACTGGAGAGGATTCTTCGGGACAGGATTTACTCCCATTTGCAAACGAATGGACTTTATTAGCGAGAGGCAGCATGGTTTTGTGAACGGGAAGTCGTGTCTCACTAACTTGACTGAGTTTTTTGAGGCAGTGACGAAGATGATTGATGAAGGAAGGGCAGTGGATGTTGTCTATATGGACTTCTGCAAAGCCTTTGAAAAGGTCCCTCATGGCAGACTGATACAAAAGGTGAAGTCACATGGGATCAGAGGTGAGTTGGCAAGATGGATGCAGAACTGACTCGGTCATAGAAGACAGAGGGTATCAGTGGATGGGTGTTTTTCTGAATGGAGGGATGTGACTAGTGGTGTTCCGCAGGGATCAGTGCTGGGACCTTTGCTGTTTGTAGTATATATAAATGATTTGGAGGAAAATGTAGCTGGTCTGATTAGTAAGTTTGCGGATGACACAAAGGTTGGTGGAGTTGCAGATAATGATGAGGATTGTCAGAGGATACAGCAGGATATAGATCAGTTGGAGACTAGGGCAGAGAAATGGCAGATGGAGTTTAATCCGGAGCAATGTGAGGTAATGCATTTTGGAAGATCTAATGCAGGTGGGAGGTATACAGTAAATGGCAGAACCCTTAGGAGTATTGACAGGCAGAGAGATCTGGGTGTACAGCTCCTCAGGTCACTGAAAGTGGCAACGCAGGTGGATAAGGTAGTCAAGAAGGCATACGGCATGCTTATCTTCATCAGTCGGGGCGTAGAGTATAAGAATTGGCAAGTCATGTTGCAGCTGTACAGAACTTTAGTTAGGCCACACTTGGAATATTGCGTGCAATTCTGGTCGCCACACTACCAGAAGGACGTGGAGGCTTTGGAGAGGGTACAGAAAAGGTTTACCAGGATGTTTATGGTATGGCGGGTATTAGCTATGAGGAGAGGTTGGATAAACTCGGATTGTTTTCACTGGAATGACGGAGGTGGAGGAGCGACATGATAGAGGTTTACAAAGTTATGAACGGCATGGACAGAGTGGATAGTCAGAAGCTTTTTCCCAGGGTGGAAGAGTCAGTTACTTGGGGACATAGGTTTAAGATGTGAGGGCAAAGTTTAGAGGGGATGTGCGAGGCAGGTTTTTTACACAGGGGTGAGTGCCTGGAACTTGCTGCCAGGGGAGGTGGTGGAAGCAGGTACGATAGCGACGTTTAAGAGGCATCTTGACAAAGACATGAATAGGATGGGAATAGAGGGATACGGTCCACGGAAGTGAAGAAGGATTTAGTTTAAACAGAGATCAAGATCGGCGCAGGCTTGGAAGGCCGAATGGCCCGTTTCTGTGCTGTACTGTTCTTTGTTGTTTGTTTTGGACAAGAGATGCAGGAGGAATATGTGGAAACTTCTTTTACACAGCGGGTATTAATGATCTGGAACTCACTGATCACAAGTGTGGTGGAAGCAGAGACAACCAATGATTTCAAGAGAGAGTTCGTGGACACTTGACACAGTGGCGCAGTGGTTAGCACCGCAGCCTCACAGCTCCAGCGACCCGGGTTCAATTCTGGGTACTGCCTGTGTGGAGTTTGCAAGTTCTCCCTGTGTCTGCGTGGGTTTCCTCCGGGTGCTCCGGTTTCCTCCCACATGCCAAAGACTTGCAGGTTGGTAGGTAAATTGGCCATTGTAAATTGCCCCTATACTAGGTAGGGAGATATAGGGACAGGTGGGGATGTGGTAGGAATAAGGGATTAGTGTAGGATTAGTATAAATGGGTGGTTGATTGTCGGCACAGACTCGGTGGGCCGAAGGGCCTGTTTCAGTGCTGTATCTCTAAACTAAACTAAATGAATTTACTACAGTGATTGAGAGGGGGAGTGGGACTAACTGGATTGCTCCATGGAGAGCCAGTGTGGACTCGATGGGACAAATGGCCTCCTTCTGTTACATAAATGACTCTATCACTCTCTGTGAATCTATGTTTAATATGTCTCATCCTCCTGCCTATTTCAATGAAACTGAGACATTAACAGCCACTGACAACTCCGTCCTCACCCTGCTGTGAGGCTCCAGGTCGTGTTACAGGAGCTAACACGTCTCTATGACCACCTCCTTATTGAATCAGAGTCACTTCACACACTGCTCCTGGGTTAGGTTCCGGTAGGAATAGTGCTCTTGGAAAACCCGGGGTGGGTAGAGCAGAGCCCCCTCCTCCTCCCTCTTTACAGAGCTTCCCTGGATGCCTGGTCCTTTTAAATAACACTGGAGGGGGTTCCTCGTGCTGCTGAATGTATGTTCAGCTGAGAGTGACGAACACAGGCGGTCAGTGGACATGCACAGACCAAGTTTCAAAGATGTATATCAAGGCTGCTGGAATGGCTGATGGACACCATACTCAGGCCCCTCTTCACACTACCTGCACATGCTTGGTGAACCGGGGCTAGACCCCTGCCCAGCATGGAGCACTGGAATGACCGGCAGCTCTGCTGTTACCATTTTATGGATACAAGCTTTTATGGCGTTGGGCCTAGTGGTGCTCGACAGCTGAAAAGCATGGCTAGGGGTAGATACAGCGAGAACGACCATAGGATTGTATGTATTAGGAGCAGAAGTAGGCCATTCAGCCCATTTATTAAGATCATGGCTGATATGTTTGTGTTTCCATCTACCCCTGATAACCTTTGATTCTCTTGCCTAACAAGAATCCATCTACCTCAACCTTAAAATTATTCAATGAACCCGCCTTCACCACCTTCAGAGGCAGAATGTTCCAAAGTCACCTGACCCTCTGAGAGAGAAAAATAAATCTCCTCATCTCTGCCCAAAAAGTGCGACCCTTAATTTTCAAACCGTGCCTTTTCAAGCAGTTATTTAAAGGGGGAAATGGAGAAATGACTTTCAGGCAAAAGACTTGTAGGAATGTAGGAATGTGTAGGGGAATGGGACTAATTGGAGGGGTGAGGCCATGGAGAGATTCAAACACAAGAATGAGAATATTAAACTTAAGGTGCTGCCAGCGTGGCAAAAAGGCAGGGCTGAAAGGAGTTTCTTAAAGGATAAAAGCGAGGTGGAGAGGTGGAGCTGTAAAGGGAGGATATTCCAGAGCTGGGGCCGAGGCAACTGAAGGTGTGGCCACAAATGGTAGAGTAATTAAAATCAGGGATGCACAAGAGCCCAGAATTAGAGGAGCAGAGATATCTCGCAGGACTGTGGGGCTGGAGGAGACTTCAGAGATAGTAGGGAGCAAGGCCATGAAGGGATTTGAAAACATGGTTGAGAATTTTAAAATCAAGACTGACTGCTTGACTGTGAACTGATGTAGGTCAGTGATTGGGGAATGGGACTTGTTTTGAGTTAAAACACAGGCAGCAGAGATTTAAATGACCTCAAGTTTACAGATAGTAGAATGTGGTAGAATGAATAGGAACAGTCTAGTCTACAGGTAATGAAAGAATGTGTGAGAGCTTCAGCAGCAGATGAGTTGAGACAGGGGTGAAGTCGGGAAATGTTATTGAGGTGGAAGTAGGTGGTCATAGTGATGGCACGAATATAAGGTTGGAAGCTCATTTTGTGGTCGAATGTCACAGAATCACAGAATTGTTACAGCACAGAAGGTGGCCATTCAGTCCATCGTGTCTGCACTGGCTCTCCAAAAGAGCAATTCCTCTAGTGTCGCTCCCCTGCCTTCTCCCTGTAACTCTGTACAATCTTCCTTTTCAGACAGCTATCCAATTTCTTCCTGAATGCCTCGATTGAATCTGCCTCCACCACACTCTCAGGCAGTGCATTCCAGACCTTAACCACTCGCTGTGTGAAAAAGTTTTCCTCATGTCACTGCTGCTTCTTTTACCAATTACCTTCATTCTTTGCCTTCTCGTTGTCGATCCTTTCAGGAATGGGAACAGTTTTCCCGATCCACTCTGTCCAGACAGCTCATAATTTTGAATAGCTTTTCAAAATCTCCTCTCAGCTTTCTCTTCTCTAAGGAAAATGTTCCAACTTCTCCAGTCTATCTTCATAACTGATATTCTTCATCCCTGGAACCATTCTTCTGAATGTCTTTTCACACTCTCCAATGTGTTCACGTTCTCTGAAGTGTGGCGCCCAGAACTAGACGTAACACTGCAGCTGAGGCTGAACTAGTGTCTTATACAAGTTCAAAATAACCTCCTTGCTCTTGTATTCCATGCCGCTGTTAATAAAGCCCAGGATTCTGTATGCTTTATTAACCGCTCTCTCTGAACCTGTTCTGCTACCTTCAATGACCTACGCACATATGCACCCAGGTCCCTCTGCTCCTGCACAGCCTTTAGAATTGTACCCTTTATTCTGTATTGTCTCTCCATGTTCTTCCTACCAAGATGAATCACTTCACATTTCTCCACATTGAACTTCATCTGTCACCTGTCTGCTCATTCAACCAGCTTGTCTATGTCTTTTTGAAGTTATATACTATCCTCCTCTCAGTTCACAATGCTTCCAAGTTTCGTATTATTTGCAAAATTTAAAAATGTTCCCTGTACACCAAGGTCTAGGTCATTAATATATATCAGGAAGAGAAAGGGTCCCAACACTGATTCCTGGGGAACTCCACTACAAATCTTAAATAAAAACAGAAAGTGCTGGAAATACTCAGCAGGTCTGGCAGCATCTGGGGAGAGAGAAAAGCAGAGTTAACGTTTCACATCTGTGACGGTTCATCAGAACTGCCAAGGTTAGAAATGTAATAGTTTTTAATTAAATAAAGCAGGGGTGGGTAAAAAGAGAACTAAAGGGGTGTTGATGGAACAGAGGGTCTGAGAGATTTACTGACGTGGAGGTCATGGAGCAAAGGCAAAGAGAGTGTGCTTGTGGTGTGGTGAAAGACAAAGCGTTAGTGCAGAGAGGGTATTAAATGATAGAATAATGAACAGCCCTCGCTAAAAGCACCAACATAAAAAATCCCAGTTTAAGACTGGGACATGGTAAAAAAACTGATCAAACATTTAACAATAAAATGGGCCAGTCATGCTCTGAAATTATCGAACTCAATATTCAGTCCGGAAGTCTGTAGAGTGCCTAATCGGACAACGAGGTGCTGTTCCTCGAGCTGGCGTTGATGTTCACTGGAACACCACAGCAGGTCAAACACAGATTGGGTGAGCGCTTTGTGGAACACCTCCGCTCAGTCCCAAAGCATGATCCCGAGCTTCCACTCGCTTGTCATTTCAACACCCTCCATCCCCACCACTGCTCTAATGCCCACATTTATGTCCTCGTGTTTACAGCCCCACACCTGCTTTACTTGCTTAAAACCTATTACATTTCTAACCTTTGCCAGTTCTGATGAAAAATCACAAACCTGGAACATTAACTCTGCTTCTCTCTCCATACATACTTCCTGACCTGCTGAGTATTTCCAGCACTTGCTGTTTTTATTAACTCTGCTTCTCTCTCCACAGATGTTGCCAGACTTGCTGAGTATTTCCAGTACGTTTTGTTTTTATTTCAGATTTCCAGCATCGGCAGCATTTTGTTTTGATTCCACTACAAACACTTCTCCAGCCCGAAAAGCATCCATTAATCACTTCTCTCTGTTCCCTGTCAGTCAACCAATTTAGTTTCATGTTGCTACTGTCATTTCTAGTTGATGAGCCATAACTTTGCTCACAAGTCTGTTGTGTGACACTTTATCAAATGTCTTTTGGAATTCCATTTACACCGCATTAACAACATTGCCCTCATCAAGCTTCCTTTATACCTCTTCAAATAACTCCAGCAAGTTCGTTAAACACCATTTTCACTGAACAAATCCATGTTGATTTTCCTTAATTAACCCACATTTGTGCATCTGCCTATTAATGTTCTCCCGAACATGACACTAAGGTTGTAAACAGACTGTCTGAATCTCAGAATGTTACCAGGGAGAGAAATGGAAGTAAAAGCAAGGGAACAGAGTTGGAGTGGGGCAGTAAAAACAATAGTTTCAGTCTTCCAAATATTTAATTGGAGGAAATTTCTGCTCATCCAGTACTGGATGTCGGAGAAGCAGTCTGATAATTTAACAACAGTGGAGGACTGGAGCGAGATGGTGGTGAGGTAAACATGATGGAGTTCGTTGATAAAACAATGGAGATGGTTGATGAGGGTGGTGTGATTGAAGTTATAGATATGGACTTTCACAAGGTGTTTGTTCAAGTGGAATTCCATAGACAGATTAGGAAAACTGAACCCATGGATTAATGGGACAGTGACTGTGTGGATATAACATTAGCTAATGAACAGTAAACAGAGAGAAGTGGGGAAAGGTTGTTGTTCAGACTGGATGGGAGTATACAGTGGTGTTCCCCAGGGCTTGGTATTAGGACCACTGCTCTTTTTGCTCTTGGAAAACCCGGGTTGGGTAGGACAGAGCCTTCTCCTCCTCCCTCTTTACAGAGCTTCCCCTCTCTGCAGCCTCTGCTCCATTTGTTGGTCGTGTTACAGGCCCAGAGACACTGTAACTACAGTCCCCATACCTCATCCAGTGTTGGGTCACCAAATCCTCTGTCCTCCCTGAATGTCTGCAGCAGCTCACAACACAACCTCCAGAAAACCATCCACAGCACCTCCACTAATTTTACAATCGCAGAAGTAAGTCAAAAGCCCCTCACCTGTAAGTTGGATGCCTGGTCATTTTAAATAACACTGGAGGGTTGCTGAATGTCCGTGCAGCTCAGAGTGACTAACACAGGTTGACATGTGGACATGCACAGACCAAGTTTCAAATACGTACATCAAAGCTACCGGAATGGCTGATTGGCACCATATTCAGGCCCCTCCTCACACTACAGACACACACACGTTCCACCCACGCTAGCACCCCGGCCAGCCTGGGTGTCCTGTACAATGTGCTGGATGTGACCGGCTGTGCAGCTCACACCATTTTATGGATTTTAACTTCCACAGCACAAGTGGAGCTGGAGAGATGAAATGTGTGGTCAGGGAGAGAGACAGAAGGAAAGCAAGTCACTTTAAAAAAGGAATTAAAAGGAGACTTTAAGATGAACAAGTTTCAGGAATATTGGAAATGGACAGGGGATTGAGATAATCAGAGGGGTGAGGGCATGAGGGATTTGATCATACTAGTGAGAATATTCAAATTGAGGTGTTACTGGACATAGGAACATGGGACTCAGGAGCACGACTAGGCCATTCGGCCCTTTGAGCCTGCTCCACCATTCGATAAGATCATGGCTTAATATGGCTGAACTCTTATTGTTGTACTGTATCCCTTAGATCCAGTCTCCTCCACAAGAGGAAACAAGTCCACTATCAAGTCCGCTCAGGATATTCCATGTTTCACTCAGATCACCTCTTATTCTTTCATAATCCAATAGCACAACCTGTTCAACCTTTTTTCATAAAATAAACCGTTCAATCGCTCAATGAATCAAGTGAACTTTGTCTTACCGGCTTCTAACGCAATTGTATCATGTTTATCAAATAAGAAGACCAAAACTGTACACAGTACACCTGATGAGTTCTCACTATAGCCCTGCACAGCTGCAGTAAAACGTCCCCACTTTTATACATGATTCCCTTTGCAATAAACACTAACATTCCATTTGCCTTCCTAATCACTTGCTGTCCCTGTATACTAACTCTTTCTGATTCATGTACCAGGACACTCAGATCCCACTGTACCACCGAGTTCTGCTTTCTCTCTACATTTAAATAGTATATTGCTTTTCTAGTCTTCCTGCCAAAGTAGACACGGTCACATTTTATCACATTATAACCCATCTGCCAAATTTTTGCCAATCTCACTTAAGCTATTTATATGCCTTTGTAAACTCTTTGCTTCCTCTTGACGACTTATTTTCCTTCCCATCTTGTTTTCATCGGCACATTTAGCTACCACACATTCTATCCCTGCACCCAGGTCATTGATATGGATTGTAAATAGTTGATGCCCCAGCACTGATTCCTGTAGTTACTGATTTCCCACGCAAAAAAGACCCATTTATCCCTAGTCTCTCTTTCCTTTTAGCTATCCGATCCTTTATCCATGCCAATATGTAACCCCCTCTACGTGCCTTTTGGAAATCCAAGTACACCACATCTACAGGTGCCCCTTTATCCACCTTGCTTGTAACTTCCTCAAAGAGCTCTAATAAATAATTTACATATGATTTCCCTTTCACAAAACCATGTTGATTCTGTCTGGTCCCATAATGATTTTCTAGGTATGCTGTTATAACCTCCTTATTCATGGATTCCAGCAACTCCCTATGACAAATATTAGGCTAACTGCCCTATAGGTTCCTGTTTTCTGTCTCCCTCCTTTGTTGAATAAATGTGTTACATTTTCTATTTTCCAATCCGCTGGGATACATCCAGAATCTAAGGAATTTTGGAAGATTATAATCAATGCCTCCACTATCTCTGCAGCCACATACTTTAATGCCCTTGGATGCAGGCCATCTGATCCTGGGGACTTGTCATACGAGCATACAAACATACGAATTAGGAGCAGGAGTAAGCCACTTGGCCCCTCGAGCCTGCTCCGCCATTCATTAACTTCATGGCTGATCTGATTGTAACCTCAATCCACATTCCCTCCTTCCCCCAATAACCAATCACCCACTTGCTTATCAAGAATCTATCCACCTCTGCTTTAAAAATATTCAAAGACTCTGTTTCCACTGCCTTTTGAGGAAACGAGTTTCAAAGACTCACGACCCACTGAAAAAAAAAGTTCTCCTCCTTTCTGTCTTAAATGGGCGACCCCTTACTTTTCAACAGTGACCCCTAGTTCTGGATTCTCCCACAAGGGGAAACATCCTTTCCACATCCACCCTGTCAAGAACCCTCAGTATCATATATGTTTCAATCAAGTCGCCTCTTGCTCTTCTAAACTCCAGTGGATACAAGCCTAGCCTTTCCGACCTTTTCTCATAAGACAACCTGCCCATTCAAGGAATTGGTCTGGACAACCTTCTCTGAATGCTTCCAATACATTTACATCCTTCCTTAAATAAGGAAACCAATACTTTACACAGTACTACATATATTGTCTCACCAATGTCCTGTATAACTGTAGCATAACCTCCCTACTTTTATGTTCAATTCCCATTCCAATAAATGATATCATTCTATTAGCTTTCCTAATTACTTGCTGAAACTGCATACTAACCTTTTGTTATTCATGCACTAGGGCACCCTGATCGCTCCGCATCTCAGAGCTCTGCAATCTCTCACGATAGAAATATGCTTCTTTTCTACCTGCCAAAAAGGACAATTTCACATTTTCCCACATTATACTCCATTTATCAGATCTTTTCCCACTTACTTAACCGATCTATATCCCTTTTCAGCCTCCTTATGTCTTATTCACAAGTTACTTTCCTACCTATCGTTGTGTCATCAGCAAATTTAGCAACCATACATTCAGTCCCTTCATCCAAGTCATTTATATAAATTGTAAAAAGTTGAGACCCCAGCACATATTACTGTGGCAAACCACTCGTCACATCTTTCCAAGCAGAAAATGGCCCATTTATGCCTAGTCTCCGTTTCCTGTCAATCCTCCTTCCATGCCAATATTTTACCCCTACAGCATGAGCTTTTATTTTGCACAATAACCTTTGACGTGGCACCTTATTAATGGCCTTCTGGAAATCTAAGTACAGTACATCCATCAGTTCCCCTTTATCCACAGCACATGTTACTTCTTCAAAGAACTGCAATAAATTGTTTAAACATGATTTTCCTTTCACAAACTCATGTTGATTCTGCCGGATTACCTTGATCTTTTTAAATGCCCTGCTACAACATCTTTAATAATAGCTTCCAACATTTTACCTAAGACAGATGTTAAACTAACTGGCCTGTAGTTTCCTGCTTTCTGTCTCTCTTACTTTTTGAATAAAGGAGTTACATTCACTATATTCAATCTAACAGAACCTTCCCCGAATCTAGAGAATTTTGGAAAATTAAAACTAATGCATCAACTATCTCACTCGCCACTATCTTTTAACACCCCAGAATGAAGCCCATCAGGACGTCGGAACTTGTCAGCCCGCAGCTCCATCTACTTGCTCAGTACCACTTCCCTGGTTATTGGAATTTTCTTGAGTTCCTCCCTCCCTTCCATTTCCTGGCTTACTGCTAATACTGGGATGTTACTTGTATTCTCTATAGTGAAGACTGAAGCATAATTCATGTTCAATTCACCTGTTATATCCTTATTATTCATTATTAATTCCCCAGACTCACATTCTATAGGACCAACGCTCACGTTGTTAACTCTTCTTTAAATATTTGGAACCTCTTACTATCTGTCTTTTTTATTTCTTGCCTGTTTTCTCTCGTATTCTAATTTTTACCTCCTTATTAATCTTAAACTGTTCTTTGCTGCTGTTTATAATCTGCCCAATCTTCTAACCTGCCACTGATTTTTGCATAATTATATGCTTTTTCTTTAAGTTTAATACTATCTTTAACAATTTCAGTTCACCAAGGATGGCGGGTCCTGTCAGACTTTAGGTGTAATAGCTTTCCCAGTACCTTTTCCCTGGTGAGGGTGATTATTTGAAGTTCCTATCTCCCTTTTTGCCTCTTGATTTAGTATCTTTGGAAGGTTTTCTAAGTTTTCTAAAGTGAAAACAGGCACAAAATATCTGGTCAACCCCTCCTCCATGTCCTTGTTTCTTATGATTAATTCCCCAAACTCACTCTCTAGAAGACTAACACTAACTTTAGTTACTCTTTTCCTTTTTAAATACTTGTAGAAACTCTTACTCTCTGTTTATATTGCTAGGTAGCTTTCTCCCACATTATACTTTTACACTCTTATTTTCTTTAGTCATTCGTTGCTGGTTCTTAAAATCTGTCCAATCTTCTCACCTACCACTAATATTTGCAGAATTGTACAGTGTTTCTTTCAATTTAATATTGTCCTTAACTTCCCTATTTAATCACGTATGATGCAACCTCCTCCAAGAGGCTTTCTTTCTCACTGAGATATATATTTGCTGAGAGTTTCTAAGCATCTCCTTAAAAGTCAGCCACTGCATCTGTACTGTTCTAACTTTTACTCTAGTTTCCCAGTTTACTTTACTTGAATATGCCTTCATATCCTTATAATTACCTTAATTTGGGTAAAGAAACATAGTCTTAGACCACAGTTTTCCCTTCAATCTGAACGTTGAAATTCTATCATGTTCTGATCCTTGTCGCCTAGAAGCTCCTTTACCATGAGGTTCTTGATTAATACTGTCTCACTGCACATTACCAGTTCCAGAACAGTCTGCTCCTGGTTGACTCTAGAACGTGTTGCTCTGAGGAATTTTCACGAATAAACTCTATGAGCTAATTTTCCAGGCTAACTTTGCCAATCTGATTTGCCCAATCTACGTGTAGATTAACGTGACCCATGATTATTGTAGTTATTGTAGTTATTATTACCCATGATTCTTACACACCCCATTTATTTCTTCCAGTATACTTTATTCTACAGAAACCAATGTAGGTCACTGAGCACAGGGATGTTGGGTGAATGAGACTTTGTGCGAGTTTAGATATGGATAGCAGAGTTTTGGATAGACTGTTGTCTATGGCAGTTTGTAACAGGGATGGTAACCAGGACAGCATTGATATAGTAGATTTGACAAAGGCACAGATCAGAGTTTATGCAGCAAATGGGCTTACATGGAGGACGATATTATGGAGATGTTCGTTCTTAAGAACAGTAAAACAGTTAATCATAGAAGTAATAGCTGGATAGAGAGACTTACCAGGGACACCAATAGCGGCGAGGATGGGATAATAAAAGCATTGAGTCATCTTCAGTGCGAAATAGATCCGATCCGCTAATGTCATCCAAGAATAACCCGCAGTAACATAGACAAACCAAAAGGATAAACTCCTGCCCATTGTTGCAACATTCCAATTTATTGTTCTGAGATTCTGACCCATTGTTGTAACATTCCAATCTATTGTTCTCAGATTCTGACCCATTGCTCTAACATTCCAATCTGTTGTTCTCAGATTCTCATCTATCCTCTCTCTCACTGGAGCTGCTTTTCCCTGTTACTGCCGGCGGTGATGCTGCTGCTGACACTCTGAGATAACACATTGAAAGCAGCCTCTTATCAATAGAAGCGGGAAGCCCTCCAGTGACACAATTAAGGTCTATAGAGAACGACATTAATTACAGTCACTGAACAAACAGGTTCAATTAACCTCTTTCAATCCAACACCTTTTGTACCACAATAAAGTAGAGTATTTACCCGGTCTGGATGGGATGCATAAGACTTGCTGAGAGAAGGAATGGTGGAAACAGCAGAGGCACTGGCCAGAATCTTCCAATCCTCCTTGGATATAAGAGTGGCGACAAGGGACTGGAGTGTTGTATGTATCACACTGAGCCATATATGGAGATATTGGGTCAGATGACCAACAGTTTGGTGAAAGAGGTAGGTTTAAGGAGTATCTTAAATAAGGAAAGTGAGTGGCGAGGCAGAGAGGCAGAGAGGTGGAGATCTGTAGGGAGAGTATTCCAGAGCTTGGCACCTAAACAACTGAAGGTGCAGCCTCCAATGGTGGAGTAATTCAAATCAGGTACACACAAGAGGCCAGAAAGAGAGGAATGCAGATATCTTTAAGGGTTGTGGGGTTGGAGGATATTACATATATAGGATGGAGGGCGATGCCATGGAGGGAAAACAAGGTGGAGAATTTTAAAATAAAGACATTGCTTAATCAGCAGTCAATGTCTGTCAGTGATAGGTGAACAGGGAGTTAGGACATGGGCAGCAGAATTTGTGGAGCACCTCAGGTTTACAGAGAGTAGATGTGGGAGATCAGCCAGGAGTGAGTTGGAATAATCACATTGAGAGGTGATGAGGCATGAATGAGGTTTCAGCAGCAGATGGGCTGAGACAGGGGTGAAGTCAGGCGATGTCACTGAGGTGAAAATATGTGGTTGTAATGATATCCTGAAAATGAGGTTAAAACTCATTTAGTGGTCAAATGTGACACCAAGGTTGCAAACAAACTGTCTGAATCTCAGACTGTTACCAGGGAGAGGGATGGGATCAATAGCAAGGGAACAGAGTTGGAGTGGGGAGTCAAAACAATGGCTTCAGTCTTCCCAATATTTAATTGGAGGAAATTTCTGCTCATCCAGTACTGGATGTTGGATAATCAGTCTGATAATTTAACAACAGTGAAGGAGTGGAGAGAGGTGGTGGTGAGGTAAACTTGATGGAGTTCTTTGATAAAACAATGGAGAGGGTTGATGAGGGTGGTGTGATTGAAGTTATAGATATGGACTTTCAAAAGGTGTTTGATCAATTGACATTCAATAGACAGGTTAGGAAAACTGAACACTATGGATTAAAGGGACAGTGACTGTGTGAATATAGCATTCGCTAATGAACAGTAAACAGAGAGAAGTGGTGAAAGGTTGCTGTTCAGACTAGATGTGAGTATACAGTGGTTTTCCCCAGGGCTCGGTATTAGGCCCAATGCTCTTTTTGCTCTTGGAAAACCCAGGGTGGGTAGGGCAGTGCCCCTTCCTCCTCCTTCTGTACAAAGCTTTCCCGATTTGCAGACTCTGCTCCATTTGTTGATCATGTTACAGACACAGAGACACTGTAACTACCGTCCCCATACCTCGTCCAGAGTTGGGTCACCAAATCCTCTGTCGTCCCTGAATGTCTGCAGCAGCTCACAACTCAACCTCCAGAAAACCATCTGCAGCACCTCCACTAACTTTACAATAGCAGAAGTAAGTCAAAACCCCACACCTGCAAGTTGGACGCCTGGTCCTTTTAAATAACACTAGAATGGGTTCCGTGTGCTGCTGAATATATGTTCAGCTGAGAGAGACTAACATAGGCGGTCAGTGGACATGCACAGACCAAGGTTCAAAGACGTACATCAAAGCTGCTGGAATGGCTGATTGACACCATATTCAGACCCTCCTCACACTACAGACACACACACGTTACACCCACACTAGCACCCCAGTCAGCCTGGGTGTCCTGTGCAATGTGCTGGATGTGACCAACAGTGCAGCTCACACCATTTTATGAATCCAAACTTCCACAGCACCAGGAATATTGGAAATTGACAGAGTATTGGGATAATCAGACGGATGAGTCCATGGAGGGATTTGATCACAGGAGGGAGAATAATAAAAATGAGGCGTTACTGGACCAAGAGCCAATGTAGATCAGTGAGCACAGGGATGTTGGGTGAACAGAATCTTGTGTAAATTAGAAGATGGCAGCAGTATTTTGGATGACCACAAGGTTGCAGTTGGTAGAATGTGGGAGACCAGCCAGGAGTGTGTTAGAATAGTCAAGTCTCATGTTAACAAAGGTATGGATGAGGGTTTCAGCAGCAGATGAGCTGAGCTCTATCTCTATCTCTCTATTTCTCTCCCTCTACTTCTCTCTTTGTCGCCCTCACTTGCTCTGTCCCGCACTCAGAATCTTATATGGTTCGATCAGGCCGCCTCTTACTCTTCCAAACGCCAGTGAATATAAGCCTAGCCTGTCCGACCTTTCCTAATATGACGGCCCGCCCATATTAGTCCAGTAAACATTCTCTAGACTGCTTCCAACGCATTTACATCCTTCCTTAAAGAAGAAGACCAATGGTGCACACAGCATGCCAGAAATGGTTTCACCAATGCCCTCCCTACTTCTGTATTCAATTCCGTTCACAATAAGTAATAAACTTATATTAACTTTCCTAATTACTTGTTGAACCTGCAGAGTAACCTTATGTAATTCATGCACCAGGGCACCCAGATCCCTCTGCATCTCAGAGCTCTGCAATCGCTCACCATTCAGACAATATGCTTTTTTTATTATTCCTGCCATATGGACAATTTCATATTTTCCCACATTCTACTCCATTTTCCAGATCTTTGCCTCTCACTCAACCTATCTATGTCCCTTTGTAGCCTCCTTATGTCCTCTTCACAACTTTGTGTCATTAACAGATTTATTAACCAGACCTTCGGTCCCTTCATCCAAGTCATGTATTAAAATTGCAAAACTTTAAGGCCCCTGCACTGATCCCTGTGGCACACCACTCGTTACAACCTGTCAACCAGAAAATGACCCATTGACGCCTACTCTCTATTTTCCTTTTAGCTAGCCAATTTTCTATCCTAGTCAATATGTTACCCTGTATAACATGAGCTTTTATTTTCCGCAATAACTCTTGATGTGGCACCATATCGAATGTATTCTGGTAATCTATGTACATGCATCCACCGGTTCCCCGTTATCCACCTCATATGTTACTTCTTCAGAGAACTTCAGTAAATTGGTTAAACATGATTTCCCTTTCACAAAACCATGTTGACTCTGTCTGATCACTTCGATTTTTTCCACGTGCCCTGCTATAACATCTTTAATAATAGCTTCTAACATCCGATCCATAGCCAGAAAGCCTTTCTCATCTGTCACGGGTCGTATGTCTACTATGTCTATACAGATTTTAGAGAACATAGAACATAGAACAGTACAGCACAGTACAGGCCCTTCAGCCCACGATGCTGTGCCGAAGCTTTAACCTACTCTGATCAAACTAACTACCTACCCTTCATTCTACTGTTGTAGGGTATTCCCAAGCACAGAGGCATCTGCAGTAAATATCATACTGTTCAAATGTTATTTGAGTAAGTAGATGAATATAATCCTAGTGAATATATATATATATATATATATACTCTCATATATAAGTTGAAAGTGTAGCTACATATTGTGTAACAATATGGAGAATTGACCCGAGGCATTGTGGGACAAGTTACTTAGCTTGCAGTTTGAGCCTGGTACAGCACAGCACAGACACCGAGGGAGCCCCTCTTATCAATGTAACTGCAGACTGCACAGCACCCTCAGGAATGCAGGCCCAATTACAAGTGACAATTGGAAGTCTCAAGGATAATTGATGGGGCCTGAGATGATCAATGGTGATCAGGGGGCTTGCACGAGCTGATCATGTAGCCACATGATGCCTAAAGAGTAATCTAATTGGTAATATGTGTAATGTATGGAATCAATAACCGTTCTGATTGGACCATGTCCAGCCGGGATGGGCTGAGTAACTGTATATCTGTTGTGGATTTCCCTTTTTTCGGTGGAGAGGCATCTGAACAGCCCAGTGACCTGCTCCCTGCCGGTGTAATAAACTGTTTGACATTGGAGCAGACCTGAGTGCCGAGTGATTCTTCTAGATTCATTCCCACTAGCAATTGGGGTAGTCAGCAGGATCAGGTGTAAGTCAGCTCTTCTATAACCCCGAAGGGGCCAAGGGGGGGTTGGCAGAAACCTGATCCCGAACTTGAGAACAGGATTCGGCGGTCGCTTGATGCCATCAGGAATACCGGGTGATTATCCTGGGGCCGGGTGGTGTTTCGTGACCAACGAATGCCAAGTTTGTGAACAGGATCTGAACAATGGTCAAACGGTGGTAGTTAGTTTGTTAAGAGACATAGGCACTGTCAAGGAGGGTTTGGAATATATGTATGCGTATATATATCATAAGCTTGTTGTATGAAATATGAACAGACTTGTGACCCGACAGATAGCCAGGAGACGGTCTACTACAAGTTGCACTAGGTTAAAAGCAGACCTCTGAGAGTAGATTCGAACGGTTCTACATAAGGATGGCCAGTGAAAAAAGATGACGCTCGAGTGGGGACCGGAGGGGTCCATTAGCTGCCAGCTGGCAGTGAAAAAAAACGGAGAAAAGGTATTCACTAAGTTTATGGCAGAGGACTATGTTTTAGAGTTAAAACAAGTTACTGTATCTTTGATTCGAATGTGTGATTGTTGGAAGCGTCCACGACTGAATTGAATGTCTGGGTTGTGCAGCTTGTGTTCTGTGAAACTTGTGTTCTGTAGAACTGACTGTTGTTAACTCTTTGTTGTCTGTCTTTAATGTTGAAAGCATGAGTCTATTAAGTTGTTTGGAATTGAATGAGTGTGAAAAGTGATTGTTGAGTGTGTTCATTTCGATTTAAGATTGTGCACCCAGGAATGGGATATAAAATTGAATTATATGTTAAGTTAAAATTTTATTTTGATTTTAAAAGTTAGTTTTGTAACTGTGAAAAGGCAATGAACAATTTTCTAAAAGATAAGCTTCAGTCTTGAAGGTCTGAAGATGTTTGGCAGAAATCCAATTTGAAGTTTACAACTCCTGCTTTAATTGGAGTTCCAGTTTAAAATCTGTTCTATTTTTTTTTGGAGTTTAAATTAAAGACATGTTTTACTGACTGTTTTAAGTAGCAAATGTGAGGAATTGGATATTGGTTTTAAGGGAGGGAAGGATAAGCAAAGGAGATAATGGGAAAGATTAAAGTTTGTGTAAGGAGCTGGTGTTAAATCGTTTTGTTGTAAGAATGTTAAATAACTTTTTCTTTAGTTTTTGGTTTTATTACAGACTTTTGAAAAGGCGTCTGAAGAACAAGAAAAATGATGTAATTTACCTATCTTTTTAAAAAAAGCACGTGCTATTCTGTTCTGTGTGTAGTTGATAAGTCTGAATTAAATTAATACTGTTAAGGATAATTGACCTGTTAAATTGAAAAAGAAACTGGAAATGTCATTTGCAACCACAATGAACTTTCAAGTTTAGCATGTCGAGTTTTGGGGGAGTCTTAAGTTCCAGACATAGGACTCACTCATGTAACATCGGCAGTTTAGATTTTTAAATATTTATTGCAGTGAATTGGAATTTGGAATAATCTTTGTTTTATAAAAAAAATCCTTGGATTAGAAATCTCTTACAAAGGATGCTAAAAGTTTGGAAACAATTCAAGTTTGATCGAAAATGCTGTCTTTCCTGATGGAGATGGTTTCCTTCGAAGTTGATAATGTTACTAAAGATTTTGTTGTTTGAAAATCCTAAGGATACCAAAAAACATTTAAAAGGGAGTTTAGTTCTTTTCCATTAAAACAAAAGGGTTACGTTAAGTGGCGCAGCGGAGAATGCTTTGCTCCGTCCCCTTGGAGACAAGCAAGAAATTAACCTTGCTGCAACTATCTTTATCAATGAGACAAAGTGATTGATTGAGAAGGAGAAATAGTTGCACGCACTTCTGTCTTTACTAAAATATGCAATATCACCAAGTCTGGGAATAAGAAATTGGAATCGATAAGCAAAATTAAATTGATATGATTGGTTATTTAAAGCATTCAAAGGGAAATTTACTGTTATTTGAATTTGGAATAATCTGAGATCATATTCGTTTATCTCTATTTGGGCCTTTAAATAATCTACGTGCAACTGCGTGCATTCAGGTACAGTGCCCATAACCGTGTCTTCCTGACATTCTGCATTCTAGTTGATGCTCATCTTTGTTTCACCTGCCTTCTAATATCACTTTCTACTTTATCTACCTGTTGCTACCAGCTTTACCTCCTTACAATTTGATCCTTCCTTTCAATTTCAACAGGAAACTGGATGGGTGCTTGAAGGAAGTGAACTTGCAGGGCTCTAGGGATAGAACCGAGAGGTAGGACTGACTGAATTGCTCCAGACCGAGTCGGCACTTTCTCGATGGACCGAATGGACATCTTCTGTTTGGTAGATGACTCTATGACTATCACTGTCGATGACTCCATTTTGTATACGGCGCCCGCCCCTTCCTGGAAAACTCCAGATACATACAAGTTCAATGAAAATGTGACCTTAACAGCCACTGACAGCTCCGTTCTCACCCTGATCTGAGGCTCCAGGTCGTGTTGCAGGAGGTGACACAGCTCTGTGACCATCTCCCTATTGAATCAGAGTCACCTCACACACTGCTCCTGGGTTAGGTGTAGGTAGGAAAAGTGCTCTTGGAAAACCCGGGGTAGGTAGGGACGAGCCCCCTCCTCCTCCTTCTTTACAGAGCTTCCCCTCTCTGCGCCTCTGCTCCATTTGTTGGTGATGTGACAGATCCACAGACACTGTAACTGCAGTCCCCAGACCTCGTCCAGAGTTGGGTCACCAACAGCCGCTGTTCTCCCTGAATGTCTGCAGTAGCTCACAACACAACCTCCAGAAAACAATCCACAGCACCTCCACTAACTTTACAATAGCAGAAGTAAGTCAAAAGTCCTTCAACTGTAGGTTGGATGCCTGGTCCTTTTAACTAACACGACAGGGGTTCCTCGTGCTGCTGAATTTTTGTTCAGCTGAGAATGACTAACACAGGCAGTCAGTGAATATGCACAGACCAAGTTTCAAAGACGTGCATCAAAGCTGCTGGAATAGCAGTTTGGCGTGACATTCAACAACTCCTCCTGGTATTAATGCATGCAATGTACACTTGGGCTAGAGCTCTGCACAGCATGAGGCAGTGTGCTGGCCATGCCGGAAGTGGCTGGTAGCTCAGCTCATACATTTTATGGATCTAAACTTCCTTACTGTGGGCAACAGTGGTGTTGTAAGAGCTGAAAATCAACACAAGGGAGAGATAGAGAGGGAAGGAAATTCACTTTGAAAGGAGACATGGAATTAGACTTGATGGTAAAAGATTTGTAGGAATATGGGAATGGAGAGGGGAATTGGGATTAATTGGCAGGGTGAGACCAGGGAGGTATTCAAACACAAGAATGAGAAGATTAAAATTAAGGTGCTGCCAGACCGGGAGACAATGTAGATCAGTGAGCACAGAGGTGATGGGTGATCGGGATTTGGTGTGCGTTAGAACACAGGCAGCAGCGTTCTGGATGGGTTGTGGTTTATGGAGGTTTTACCTGGGAACGTGACCAGGATAGAATTGCAATAGTCAAGTGCGGATTTAACAAAGGCACAGATGAGGATTTATGCAACAGATAGAGTGAGGCAGAGGTGGAGACGGGTGATATTTCAGAGGTGGTAGTAGGCAGGGTTGGTGATGGAGAGAATATGGAGATGAACTCAGCTTAGGTTTAAATAGAACAGAGGCTGTAAACAGTCTGTTTCAGCCTCCTAAATTGTCCAGGGAGGGATATGTGTTTCACAGATAGGAGATGGAGTTTGTGATGGATACCAATGGCACTGGCTTCAGTCTTCCAAAAAATTAATTTACAGAACATTTTGATTCATCGTTAGCCGCGGGTGAGGTACCAGAAGACTGTACGATAGCTAATGTTGTGTCTTTATTTAAGAAGGGCAGCAGGGATAAGCCAGGGAACTACAAGCCAGTGAGCCTTACATCAGTGGTGGGAAAGTTATTGGAAGGGATTCTGAGAGACAGGATTTACATTCATTTGGAAAGGCAAAGTATGATTAGGGATAGTCAGCATGGCTTCGTGTGTGGGAAATCATGACTCGAATTTGATTGAGTTTTTTGAGGAGGTGACAAAGATGATTGACGAGGGCAGGCCGATGGATGTTGTCGACATGAACTTTAGCAAGACCTTTGACAAGGTCCCGCATGGTTGGTTGGTACATAAGGTTAGAACACATGGGATCCAGAGTGAGCTGGCCAACTGGATACAAAATTGACTTAGTGACAGAAGGAAGAGACTGGTAGTGGAGTGTTGTTTTTCAGATTGGAGGCCGGTGACCAGTAGTGTGCCGCAGGGATCGGTGTTGGGCACTCCGTTGTTTGTCATATATATTAATGACTTGGATGTGATAGTAAGGGGCATGATTAGTAAGTTTGCAGATGACACCAAAATTGGTGGTATAGTGGACAGTGAAGAAGGTTGTCTAAGGTTACAACAGGAGAAAGATCAACTGGGGAGGTGGTCAAGGGATTTGAAAATGGAATATAATGCAGACAAGTGTGAAGTGATGCATTTTGGGAGGTCAAACAAGGGCAGGATATATACAGTGAATGGCAGGGCCCTGGGGAGTGTTACTGAGCAGAGAGACCTTGGGGTGCAAGGACATAGTTCCCTGAAAGTGGCAACACAGGTAGACAGGGTGGTGAAGAAGGTGTATGGCATGCTTGCCTTCATCGGCCGAGGCATTGAGTACAAGAGTTGGGACGTCACGTTACAGTTGTCCATTACGTTGGTTAGGCCGCACTTGGAGTACTGTGCGCAGTTCTGGTCGCCATACTACAGGAAAGATGTGATTAAGCTAGAGAGGGTTCAGAAATGATTCACAAGGATGTTGCCTTGTTTGGAGGGCTTGAGTTAATGATATAGATTGGATAGGCTGGGTCTGTTTTCCCTGGAACGAAGAAGGCTGAGAGGGGAAATGGTCGAGGTATATAAAATTATGAGAGGCATAGATAGGGTAGATAGCCATAGTCTGTTTCCCATGGTAGGGGTGACTAAAATTACATATATTTAAGGTGAGAGGGAGGAGGTTTAAAGGGGCGCAAAGGGGTAAATTTTTCACACAAAGAATATCTCGAATTAGCTGCCTGAGGACGTGGTGGAGGCAGGACCAGTAGCAACATTTAAGAGGCATTTGGACAGGTACTTGAACGAGCAAGGCATAGAGGGATATGGCATTAACTCAGGCAGGTGGGATTAGTATGCATAGGCATTATGGTCGGCATGGACGCGGTGGGCCGAAGGGCCTGTTTCTATGCTGTACGACTGTATGACTCTATCACAGTATTTCAGTGAATCAGTGTTTACAGATCTCCGAGTGGAAAATAGAGACAGCAGCAACAGCAAAGATGAGAGAGTTAATTACAAGAACTGTAATAACATTAGCAATGGTTTGACAGCTAATAGCTGGAGATAGAGATTCACCAGGAATAACAACAGCAGCAAGGAGGGAAGAGTCAATGGCAAGAACAGTAGTATAGGTAAAAATGGATTAGAGAATTAAATCTTTATAGAGTGACTTACCAGGGCACCAACAATAGCGAGGTTGTAAACGTAAATATATTGAATTATCTCAAGTGGATATAGGATTCGAATGGACAAAAAACGACAAGCAGCAAGGATATAGTAAGACAACCCATGTCTCGTAAATGTCAACAACAACCTATATTTACATAATGCCTTTAATGTAATAGAACATCACAAGGTGCTTTGCAGGAGCATTATAAAGGAAAGTATGACACGTGAAACAACAGGAGATTATGAGGTCAGATGACGAACAGATTGGTCATAGAGGAAGGTTTTCAGTAGTGTCTTCTGGGAGGAACGTGAGGTGGAGAGGCAGTGACAGCTGGTGGAATTTAATTAATACATTCAATTAATAAATAAAATAAAATCTGGAATTGAAAGCTGAACTCAGTAATGTTGCATGAAACTATAATTGATTTTTATAACAATCTATCTGATTCACTAATGTCTTTTAGGGAAGGAGATCTGCCATCCTTACCTAATCTGGTCTACATGTAACTCAATGTGATTCACTGCTAACTGTCCTCTGCAATAGCCTAGCAAGTCACTCAGTTGTTAAGGATAATTATGAATGGACAACAAAGAGGCAGGAATTGTATTCCAGAGTTTTTAATAGGGGTCGTTAACTAGTCAAGGACATAACTCTGGACACAGGTCTTTGTGTCGATATTCCTGGGAATGAAAATGTGAAGCCTCATATCCACATATCTAAACAATTGTTGTTTATAAATTGTGATTTTTTGATTGGTTACTCTGTGGTTCGAACATGATAATGACAGGAAGTAACGGTACAGCACTCAAAGCTCAAATTGAGCACCAATGACTCTACGAGATTGAGTAGGAATACTACTAGTTAACAATTATACAAAATATCCATTCGCAATGCACCTGTTAGCAATACACTCATTAGTCACAAACATGTTACAAGGATTTGTGCTATTCGTTCAGTAACTGACCAAGCTCCTCGACCTTATCACTGAATCACCATTTACAATAATCTTTACACCTTTCATACCAAGGTGGGCTGGATGTTTCATTGATAAGATCACACTGCCCTATTAAAATCCACCGTAAGCTACAGTTGTCCAATGAGATGTCTAATTCTTTGTTCAAACTGTGATACAAGAGACTGCCTTGATGGTGAGCACGTGTTTACATTTCCTTCAGTAATTTCATTACCACTTGTGGATGTTACAGATGCCCCGGGACTGATATCAGTAAAACCAATAGCAGCTTTCCTTCCTGGTTACATACATATTTTAAACCACAGGACAATGAAAGAATCCAAATCCCTTGCATTCCTGATGTCTTACAAACTGTTTCTTAGAGAATTTCTAGTTTATTCTCATTTCTAAGAAGACAGGCACTGGCATCATCAATCAATGACAGTTTGTGTCACTCTCGTAGTCTTTCAAGACAGTTTGTAAAACTTAGACCAGCTGAATTAGCATTTTAAAACATATTCAGTCACGCCAATCTCTTTTCTTTGTGTTTCCAGACAACATGTCCAACATGGGGTGGCGCAGTGGTTAGCACCGCAGCCTCACAGCTCCTGGGGCTCGGGTTAGATTCTGGGTACTGCCTGTGCGGAGTTTACAAGTTCTCCCTGTGTCTGCGTGGACTTTCGCTGGGTGCTCTGGTTTCCTCCCACATCCAAAGACTTGCAGGTGATAGGTAAATTGGGCATTGTAAATTGCCCCTAGTGTAGGGAGGTGATAGGGAATATGGGATTACTGTAGGGTTATTATAAATGGTTGGTTGTTGGTCGGCACAGACGCGTTGGGCCGAAGGGCCTGTTTCAGTGCTGTATCTCTACATAACAATAAAATAAAAAAATAAAACACATGTTTGCAGTGTTTTGTGCATGCAAAACCTCTGTGAAGTTCTAAATTGGCATCAAAGTGAAATAGAACTTTGAAGTAGGTCTCTTAATTAGTTTTGATGTGATATGTATGACCGTTCTGTTTATTGTTCAAACATCCCTCAGACTAAAAGTGTTTTCTTCCACGAGTAACTCTGTTAATCTGTAAAGCAGCTTGTAGCTGTTAACAGGTTACTTTATCTCAGATACACCCTTTTGGCCTGCACAATGCATGCTGGTCAGGTCCAGTCAGTTTTCGGTACACCTGTAAAAAAGCAAAGGGCAACTCAAGGGCAATTTGGGATGGGGACCGAATGCTGGCCTTCTCAGTGATACTCACATGCCCTGAATAGAATACAATAATATGATAATATAAGATTCCACCCATCCAATCCAGGATAAAAAAAACATTCTCACCTGTCACAGGTCAGACAGCAGAGATCATGCCATTCCATCTATCCAATCGAGGATAACAAGCCATTCTCACCTGTCACAGGTCAGACAGCAGAGATCATGCCATTCAATCTATCCAATCGAGGATAACAAACCATTCTCACCTGTCACAGGTCAGACAGCAGAGATCATGCCATTCCATCTATCCAATCGAGGATAACAAACCATTCTCACCTGTCACAGGTCAGATGCCTACACTATCTGTTCTGATTTTGTTTTGTATTTGAACTGTCAATCCGCAATAAACTGCTTGTGTCTCCTCGACCTACTTTTGGATGATCTGTGACACATGATCTGATCTTACAGAGGTCTAGGAGAGGGATCACAGAGATTGGGTTCAGAGGCCTGGTTTACTTGGGTTTGTGAGAAATTATAATCTCAGTTGGGCATGAGTGATCATCACTGGGACCGGGTAGGAAACTTTGAGACAGAGAGAGAGGGAGAGAGTTTATACTCGGTGAAATGTGTGTGATCATTGCGAACAGCGAGGATGGAACCTTGAGAGAACTTGGAAGAAATAAAGTCAGATGCATAATGTTGTTGGTATATCACAGGGAATAGTCGATCAGTTTCCTGACAGAGAAAAACAGTCGCACCTGGAATAACTGACTTCCTAAGAATTTTGGAGAAGTCCAGTGTGGTTTACGATTTCATCCTCAGGAGAATTTATGAGAACATCCAGAAATGCAACTTTTAGCTAAAATAAAGTGCTGGGATAAGTTGGACAATGGGGATCATCTGTGCACATCACAGTTAAATAAAACAAACACAACCAATTGAAGGAACAGATAGATAGGTTACAGAAGGAAATTGAAGTTTGTCAGGAGAATAGTTGCATCCTGTACAATCAGTTACTCTGGGAACAGGAGGCATTGACACTGTACATTAGATGTGGAGAAAATTAGAACAAATCCTGGACCAAAACGAGTTACCGTCAGGAAATACCAGAATTAGTGAAGGGTTAGAAGCTGTGAAGAGGGGCTTTGAGGGAATTATACCAGTGTTAAAGCTCTGCCCCACCCCCGAAACTGAACCACAGGGAGGTGACGGTGGAGTAGCAATGCCACTGGACTAGTGGCCCAGACGCCCAGGCTAATGCTCTGGGGACATGGGTTCAAGTCCCACCACGGCAGATGGTGAAATTTGAATTCAATTAATAAAATTCTGAAATTAAAATATCTATTCTAATGGTGACCATGAAAACATTGTCAATTGTTGTAAAAATTCATCTGGTTCACTCATGTCCCTTATGGAAGAAAATCTGCCATCCTAATCTGGTCTGGCCTACATGTGACTCAAGACCCACAGCAATGTGGTTGTTTATGAAATGGAGGAGTAAGCTGCTCGGTTGTAGAAAAGCCAAATAAAGCAATGAAACTGGATGGGCCACCTGGTATCGACCTAGGCACCAAAAACGACAAAGGCAAACTCAGCCCTGTCGACCCTGCAAAGTCTTCCTTGGTAACATCTGGAGGCTTGTGCAAAAATTGGCAGAACTGTCGCATAGACTTGTCAAGTTGCAGAAAACAAATTCATCCTCACCGAATTATATCTTATAATGTCCCAGACACAAGCATTCCCATTCCAAGGTATGTCTACACCCCAGAAACAGGACAGACCCTTGATTCAGGACCCCATGAAGTCTCATGGCATCAGGTCAAACATGGGGAAGGAAACCTCCTGCTGATTTCCAACTACCGCCCTCCCTCAGCTGATGAGTCAGTACTCCTCCATGTTGAACACCATTTGGAGGAAGTACTAAGGGTAGCAGGGACACTGAATGTACTCTGGGTAAGGGAATTTAATATCCATCACCAAGAGTGACTCGGTAGCATCACTACTGACTGAGTTGGCAGAGTCCTAAAGGATGCGGCTGCTAGACTGAGTCTGGAGCAGGCGGTGAGGTAACCAACCAGAGTGAAAAATATATTTGACCTCGTCCTCACCAATCTGCCTGTCATTGAAGTTATATATATGGACTTTCAAAAGGTGTTTCATGAAGTCACATTCAATAGACAGGTTAGGAAAACTGAACACTGTGGATTAAAGGGACAGTGACAGTTTGGATATAACATTGTCTAATGCACAGTAAACAGAGAGAAATGGTGAAAGGTTGTTGTTCAGACTCGATGGGAGTATGCAGTGGTGTTCCCCAGGGCTCGGTATTAGGACCACTGCTCTTTTGTGCTTGGAGAACCCGGGCTGGGTAGGGAAGAGACCCCTCCTCCTCCCTCTTTACAGAGCTTCCCCTCTCTGCAGCCTCTGCTCCATTTGTTGCAGAGACACAGTAACTACAGTCCCCATACCTGGTCCAGTGTTGGGTCACCAAATCCTCTGTCCTCCCTGAATGCCTGCAGCAGCTCACAACACAACCTCCAGAAAATCATCCACAGCACCTCCCCCAACTTTATACTAGCAGAAGTAAGTCAAAAGCCCTTCACCTGTAAGTTGGATGCCTGGTCCTTTGAAATAAAATTAGAGGGAGTTCCTCGTGCTGCTGAATGCATGTTCAGCTGACAGTGACTAACACAGGCGGTCAGTGGACATGTCCAGGTCAAGTTTCAAAGACGTACGTCACAGTTGTGGGAATGGCTGATGAACAGCATATTCAGACCCCTCCTCACACTACAGACACACACACGTTACACCCACGCTATCACCCCGGCCAGCCTGGGTGTCCTGTGCAATGTACTGGATGTGACTGGCAGTGCAGCTCACACCATTTTCTGGATCCAAACTTCCACAGCACCAGTGGAGCTGGAGAGATGAAATGTGTGGTCAGGGAGAGAAACAGAGGGAAAGAAACTCAGTTTAAAAAGGGAATTATAAAAAGACTTTAAGATGAACAAGTTTCAGGAATACTGGAAATGGACAGGGTATTGGGATAATCAGAGGGGTGAGGACATGAAGGGATTTGATTACAAGAGTGAGAATATTAAAATTGAGGTGTTGGACGTAGGAAGATAGAACTGAGGAGCAGGAGGAGGCCATTAGACCCGTTGAGCCTGCTCCACCATTCGAATAAGGGCATGACTGATCTGTTATTTTTAAACTTTATCCCCTTGTTCCAGTCTCCCCCACAATTGAAACATCCTCCCGGTATCCACTCTATCAAGTCCCCACAGGATCTGATAAGCTTCAAAAAGACACATCTCATTTTTCTAAACTCCAAACCGTTAAAAAAATGTCTTCATAATATAAGCCCTTCATTCAGGGAATGAGTCAAGTTAACTTTTGCTGACCTGCTTCTTATGCAATAATTTCATTTTGATCAAATAAGGAGACCAAAACTGTACACAATATTCCAGATGTGGTCTCACCAAGGCCCTGCACAGCTGCAGTAAAACTTCCCCACTTTGATATTCGATTCCCTTTGCAATAAACGTTAACATTCCGTTTGCCTTCCGAATCACTTGCTGTCCCTGTATACTAACTCTTTCAGATTCATGTACCCGGACACCCAGATCCCTCTGTACCACCGAGTTCTTCAATCTCTCTACATTTAAATAGTATACTGCTTTTCTATCCTTCCGGCCAAAGTGAACAAGTTCACATCTTACCACATTATACTCCATCCGCCAAAGTTTTGCGACCTCACTTAACCTATTTGTATCCCTTTGCAAACTCTTTACCTCATCTTGACCACGTACTTTCCGTCCCATCTTGATGTCGTCAGCACATTTATCTACCATACTTACCTTAGGACCCTTGGACGCAGGCCATCTGGTCCTGGGGACTGGACTGGACAGACAAATATACAAGGTAGGAGCTGGAGTAGGTCACTCGGGCCCTCGAGCCTGCTACATCATTAAATAAGATCATGGCTGATCTGATTGTACCCTCGACTGCACAATCCCAGCTTCTCCCACTAACCTTCCACCTCCTTGCTTATCAACAATCTATCTACCTCTGATTTAAAAATATTCAAAGACTCTGCTTCCACCGCCTTTTGAGGAAAAGTGTTCCAAAGATTCACGGCCCTCAGAAAAAAAATCTCCTCATCTCTGTCTTAAATGGGCGACCCTTATTTTTAAACAGTGACCCCGAATTCTAGATTCTCCAACAAGAAGAAACATCATTTCCGCATCCACCCTGTCAAGACCCCTCAGGATCTTTTATGTGTCAATCAAGTCACCTCTTACTCTTCTAAACTCCAGCAGGTACAACCCTGGCCTGCCCACCCTTTCTTCATATGACAACTCGCCCATGCCAGGTATTAGTCTCGCAAACCTTCCCTGAACTGCTTCCAACGCATTTACATCCTTCCCTAACTAAGGAGATCAGTACAATAGTCGGTCCTCCAGATGTGGTCTCACCAATTACCTGTATAACTGTAGCAAGACCTCCTTACTTATGTATTCAATTCCCCTTGCAATAAATGGTAACATTCTATTAGCTTTCCTAATTACGTGCTGTACCTGCATACTAACCTTTTTTGTTTATGCACTAGGACACCCGGATCCCTGTGCATCTCAGAGTTCTGCAATCTCACCATTTATATAATACACTTCTTTTTTATTCTTCCTGCCAAAATGGGAAATTTCACGATTCCCACATGATACTCCGTTTTCCAGATCTTTGCCCACTCACATAACCTATCTATATCCCTTTGTAGCCTCCTTATATCCTCTTCACAACTTACCTTCCGACCTATCTTTGTTTCATCAGCAAATTTAGCAACCATAACTTCAGTCTCTTCATCCAAATTATAAATTATAAAACGTTGAGTCACCAGCATTGATCCCTGTGGCACACCACTCATTACATCTTACCAACCAGAAAATGACCCATTTATGCCTACTCTCTATTTCCTGTTAGCTAGCCAATCTTCTATCTATGACAATATACTACTCCCTACACCATGATATTTTCTTTTTCACAATAACCTTTGATGTGGCACTCTATCAAATTCCTTCTGGAAATCTAAGTATAGTACATCCACCAGTTCCCCATTATCCACAGCACATGTTACTTCTTCAAAGAACTCCAATAAATTGGTTAAACATGATTTCCCCTTTCAGAAAACCATGTTGATTCTGCCTGATTACCTTGACTTTTTCTAAATGCTCTGTTACATATTTAATAATAGCTTCTAACATTGTTCCTAAGAGAGATGTTAAGCTAACTGGCCTGTAGTTTCCTGCTTTCTGTCTCTCTCCCTTTTTGAATAAAGGAGTTCGTTATTTACCAATCGAATTAAACCTTCTCTGAATCTAGGGTATTTTGAAAAATCAAAACCAGCGCATCAATTATCTCACTAGTCACTCTTCAGGATCGGGGGACTGTCATTCCGCAGCTCCAACAATTTGCTCAGTATCACTTCCCTGGTGATTGTAATTTTCTTGGGTTTCTCCCTCCCTCCCTTCCATTTCCTGAATTACAGCTAATACTGGGATGTGACTTGCATCCTCAATCGTGAAGATCAATGCAAAATATCTGCTCAATTCATCTGCTATCTCCTTATTTTCCATTATTAATTTCGCAGACTCACTTTCTGTAGGACTAATGTTCACATTGTTAACTCTTTTCTTCTTTAAATATCTATAGAGACTCTTCCTATCTGTCTTTATATTTCTAGCCAGCTTTCCCTCGTACTCTAATGTTTCCTTCCTTATCAATCTTTAGTTGTTCTTTGCTGATTTTTATATTCTGTCTAATCTTCTGCCCTGCCACCCATCTTTGCACCGCTAAATGCTTTATCTTTAAGTTTGATACTATCTTTAGCTGTTTTCGTTATCCACGGATGGTGGGTCCTATCAGCCTTTAGGTGTGATAGTTTTCCCAGTATCCTCTTTTCTCTGGTCATAGTGATTGTTTTAAGTTCCTCACTTCCTTTTGCCTCTTGATTTAGGTATATTTGGAAGGTTTGCTATGTCTTCTACAATGAAAACAGACAGAAAATAGCTGTTCAACACCTCCACCATGTCCTTGTTTCTCATTATTAATTCTGAAAACTCACTTTCTAGAGGATTAACACTAATTTTAGTTTCTATTTCCCTATTTAAATACTTGTATAAACTCTTATCCTCTATTTTTAGATTACTAGTTGGCTTTCTCCCACACTCTACCTTTCCCTCTTTTTTAACATTGATTGCTGGTTCTTAAAATCTGTCTAATCTTCTCACCCACCAACAATCTTTGCAGATTTGTCATGTTTCTTTCAATTCAATATTATCCTTAACTTCATTATTTTGCCGCGTATGATGCAACCTTCTGCAAGAGCCTTTCTTTCTCATTGCGATACATCTTTGCTGAGAGTTATTAAGTATCTCCTTAAAAATCTGCCACTGCATCTCTCCTGTACTACCTTTTAACCTAGTTTCCAAGTTCACTTTTGCCACCTATGCCTTCATATCCTTATAATTACCTTTATTTAGGTTTTTTTTAAAAACTAGTCTTAGACCCACAGTTTTCCCTTCCGTCTGAACATTGAAATGCTATCATGTTATGATAATTGTTGTCTAAAGACTCCTTTTTTAGGAGGTTCTTCATTAATCCTGTCTCATTGAACATTACCAGTTCTAGAATAGTTTCCTCTCTGGTTGACTGCAGAACGTGCTACTCTAAGGAACTGTCCTGAATACACTCAATGTGATAATTCTTTCGGCTACCTTTGCCAATCTGATTTGCCCAATTTACATGCAGATTAAATTCACCCATAATTATTGTGGTACCCTTCATCCACACCCCATTTATTTCTTTTTGTATACTATCCTACAAAAAACAATATAGGTCACTGAGCTCAGGGATGTTGCGTGAATGAGATTTAGTGTGAATTAGGATATGGACAGCAGAGTTTTGTACAGACTGTGGTTTATGGTGGTTTGTAACAGGGAGAGTAACCAGGACAGCATTGGTATAGTAGATTTGACAAAGACACAGACCAGAGTTTATGCAGCAAATGGGCTCACATGGAGGACGATATTTTGAAGGTGGTCGTTGTTAAGAACAGTAAAACAGTTAATCATGGTTTCTAGAATTAATAGCTGGATAGAGAGACTTACCAGGGACACCAACAATAGCGAGGATGGGATAATAAATGTGTTGAATCAGCATCAGTGCCCAGTGGATCCGATGCGCCAATGTTATCCAATAATCATCCGCAGTAAGATAATCAAACCAATGGGATAAACTCCTGTCCATTTTTGTAACATTCCAATCTATTGTTCTCAGATTCTGATCTATCCTCTCCATCTCACTGGAGCCACTGATCCCTGTTAGTGCGGGGGTGATGCTCCTGCAGACATGGTGGAAGAACACATTAAAAGGAGTCCTGTATTAATAGAAGAAGGAAACCCTCCAGTGACGCAATTAGAGTCCATGGATTACATTAATTACAGTCACTGAACAAACAGGTTCAATCCAACCCTTTTTGTACCACAATAAAGCAGAACATTTGCATGGTCTGCATGGGATGTATGAGAGTTGTTGAGGGAAGGAAAGGTGCAAATAACAGAGGCACTGGCCAGGAGCTTCCAATACTTCTTGGATATTGGAGTGATGACAGGAGACTGGATGGTTGTAAATGTTAGACATTGTTTAAAAAAAGGAGATATGGACTAAGCCCTGTATTTACTGACCAGTCAGTTTAACGTCCCTGGTGGGGAAATTTCAACCATCAACCAGGATACAGATACCTGCTGTTTTGAAAAACAAGGGTTTATAAATGTCAACTACCATGAACATGTTAAAGACATAATTGTATCTAACAAGCTTGAAGGATTTATTTGATGGAGTAATATAGGGGATTGATGAGGGTTGTACAGCTGGTGTTATGTATATAAACTTTCAAAAGGCGTTTGATCAAGAGCGATTTAATCGACTTCTTCGGAAAACTGAACCCAATGATCAAAGTGGCAGTGGTTGTGTGAACATCCAATTGGCTAAGGCACAGAAAATAGATTGTTTTTCAGGCTGGGGTGAGTATACAGAGCTGTTCCAAAGCCATCAATAACAACAACAACATATATTTATATATGAACACACGAAGTAGGAGCAGGAGTAGGCCACTCGGCCCTTCGAGCCTGCTCCACCATTCAATAAGTTCCTGGCTGAACTGATTATTTCACATTTCCATCTACCCCCGGTAACCTTTCACTCCCTTGCTGATCAAAAATCTATCCAGTTCTGCATTAAAAAATTTCAAATTCTCTGCTTCCACTGCCGTTTGAGGAAGAGAATTCCAAAGACTCTCGACCCTTTGAGATGAAACAATGTCTCCTCATCGCTGTATTAAATGGGTGATCCCTTATTCTTAAACAGGTGCACCTCCCCCCCTCTGTCACCGAATGATCTGTACCTAGCAAAGGACTCAGTTATATCCCCTTACACTCCCACCTTAATTAAATTCACGCTCGGCATGCTGTTGATCTCTTTTCCATCATATCACCTCCTGCCTCACTTCCTTGACCAGGAGTCCTACACCCACCCCGACTAGTGGACCCACTCACCCAGCTCAAGTATATTCCCTCCACCTGGACCCCTCCCTCTGGCCTCTTAACCACTTTTGATCGTTTCATTGAGAAATGTCGGTGAAACATCGGCCATCACAATTTCTCTGCTCCCCTCACTCACTCTAGTCTGTCCCCCTCTGAACTTGCTGCACTCCGTTCTCTCAAGTCTAATCCCGACATTGTGATCAAACCTGCAGACAAGGATGGTGCTGTTGTTGTCCGGCGTACCGACTGCTACCTTGCAGAGGCTCAGCATCAACTCTCAGACACTTCTTCCTACTTCCCTCTCGACCATGAACCCACCAGCGAACATCAAGCTGCTGTCCACAGGACTGTAACTGACCTCATCTCCTCTGGAGATCTTCCCGCTACAGCTTCCAACCTCACAGTCCCACAACCACGGGCAACCCACTTCTACCTCCTTCCTAAAATCCACAAACAGGACAATCCCAGCAGACTCATTGTTTCAGCCTGTTCCTGCCCCACTTGAACTTATTACTTCCTATCTTGAATCGATTTTTTTCTCCCCTCGTCCAGTCTCTTTCCACCTACATCTGCGACTCTTCGGACGCACTACGTCATTTTGACAATTTCCAGTTCCTCTTCATGATGGACGTCCAATGTATCTGCACCTTCCATCCCCCACCAGGACGGTCTTAGGGTTCTCTGCTTCTTCCTTGAACAGAGGCCCATCCAGTCCCCATCCACTACCACCCTCCTCTGCCTGGCTGAAATTGTTTTCACATTGATCAACTTCTCCTTCAACTCCACTCATTTTGTACAGCCATAGAGTTATACAGACTATAGACAGACCCTTCGGCCCATCATATCCATGCTGGCCATCAAGCACCTATCCATTCTAATCACATTTTCTGGCACTTGGCCCATAGCCTTGTATGCTATGGTATTTCAAGTGCTTCTCCAAATACTTTTTAAATGTTATGAGGGTTCCTGCCTCTACCATCCCTTCAGGCAGTGTGGTCCAGATTCCAACCACCCTCTGGGTGAATTTGTTTTACTCAATTCCCCTCTAAATCTCCTGCCCCTTCCTGTAAATCTCTACCCCCTGGCTATTGACACTTGCGCCAAGGGGGAAAAAAAAAGTTTCTTCCTATCTATGCACCTCATAATTTTTTATACTTCTATCAGCTCCCCCCTCAGATTTAGTCACCCCATGATGCCTATCTATACTAATTCCACCTGCCTGCATTAATTCCATATCTTACTATGCCTTGCTCATTCAAGTACCTGTCCAGATGCCTCTTAACTGTCGCTACTGTTCCTGCCTCCACCACCTCCTCAGGCAGCTCATTCCAGATACCCACTATTCTTTGTGTGAAAAATTTACCCCTTTGATCCCCTTTAAACCTCGTCCCTCTCACCTTAATTCTATGCCGTCTAGATTTAGTCGCCCCCACCATGGAAGCAGACTCTGGCCAACTACTTTATCTATGCCTCTCAGAACTTTATATACCTCTAACATGTCCCCTCTCAGCCTCCTTCGCTCCAGGGAAAACAGACCCAGCCTATCCAATCTCTATCTATAACTCAAGCCCTCCAAACAAGGCAACATCC
This sequence comes from Heterodontus francisci, assembly GCF_036365525.1. NCBI lineage: Eukaryota > Metazoa > Chordata > Chondrichthyes > Heterodontiformes > Heterodontidae > Heterodontus > Heterodontus francisci. The sequence continues at coordinate 51,766 of NW_027141961.1, forward strand.
TTGTGAATCATTTCTGAACCCTCTCTAGCTTCATCACATCTTTACTGTAGTGCAGCGACCAGAACTGCACACAGTACTCCAAATGCGGCCCAACCAACGTTATGTATAACTGTAACATAACGTCCCAACTCTTGTACTCAATGCCTCGACCGATGAAGGCAAGCCAAATGGCTTCTTCACCACGCTGTCTACCTGTGTTGCCACTTCCAAGGAACTACGTACTTGCAAACCAAGATGCACCCAAAACTGATATGTGGCAAGTCGCATTCATGCTGCAAAAGTGCCAGGACACGAACATTTCCAATAAGAGAGAATCTAACCATCTCCCCTTGACAGTCAATGGCGTTATCATCACTGAATCCTCTACTATCAACATTCTAGGGGTTATTATTGAACAGAAGCTGAATTGCAGCTACAACAGGTCAGAGGCTAGGAATCCTGAGGCGAGTAACTCATTTCCTGACTCCCCAAAGCCTTTCCACCATCTATAAGGCACAAATCAGGAGTGCGATGGAATACTCCCCACTTGCCTGGATGGGTGAAGCTCCAACAGCATTCCAGGAACTCAACACCATCCAGGACAAAGCAGCCCTGCTTGATTGATTGATTGTGTACGTAGTGTCATTGACTCCCTCCAGCACCAGCACACAGGGGCAGCAGTGTGTACCATCTACAAGATGCACTGCAGCAACGCACCAAGGCTCCTTAAACAGTACCTTCCAAACCCGCGACCTCTACCACAAAGAAGGACAAGGGCAGTGATGCATGGGAACATCACCACTGCAAGTTCCCCTCCAAGTCACACATCATCCGGACTTGGAACTATATCGCTGTTCCTTCACTCTCACTGGGTCAAAATCCTGGAAATCCCTTCCTAACAGCACTGTGGGTGTACCTGCACCAGTTGGATCAAGAAGGCAGCTCACCACCACCTTCTCAAGAGCAATTAGCGATGGGCAATGAATGCTGGCCCAGGCAGCGGCGCCCACTTACCATGAAATAATAAGAAGGTAATAGTAGTTCCTTCTGGCTGGACGACTGTGGAGAGGTGTGGGAGGAAGACACCAACATTGTAACAGGCTCCAATACGTCTGTGAAAGACAAGGAGGGATAGTTTGTCTTTGTAACAGTCACACAGCATGTCATTTTTAACAATCTTATCTGCATGCCCTGCCATAGAATTATTCACATGCATCCAAACTGCTGCTGCACCCCCATTAAAATTACACCCTTTATTTTCCATTGCCTCTCCTGTCCATCCTATGAAAAATGTATCATTTTGCGTTTCTGTTAATGTTTATCTACCATGTGTACGTCCATTCCATCAGTCTGTCTATATCCACTTGATGTCTGTCAATATCATCCTCATTGTGCAATACACTTCCAGGTTTTGTGGCAAGTGTAAAATTTACAATTGTGCTATTTACAGGGCGGCACAGTGGCGCAGTGGTTGGCACCGCAGCCTCACAGCTCCAGCAACCCGGGTTCAATTCTAGGTATTGCCTGTGTGGAGTTTGCAAGTTCTCCCTGTGTCTGCGTGGGTTTCCTCCGTGTGCTCTGGTTTCCTCCCACATGCCAAAGACTTGCAGGTTGATAGGTATATTGGCCATTAGCAATTGCCCCTAGTATAGGTAGGTGGTAGGGAAATATAGGGACAGGTGGGGATGTGGTCGGAATATGGGATTAGTGTAGGATTAGTATAAATGGGTGGTTGATGGTCGGCACAGACTCGGTGGGCCGAAGGGCCTGTTTCAGTGCTGTATCTCTAATCTACACTCAAGTCCAAGTGGCTAAAATAGATCATGAAAAGTTACAGACCTAGTAACGACCCCTGGGGGAAACTTCCTCCAGTTCTAACAACAACCTTTCACCCCCTCTCTCTGCTTCCTGTCATGCAGACAACTTTGTCCCTTTTATTCCATGGGCTTTATCTTTATCGACAAGCCTGTTAAGTGACACTTCATCAAATGCTGTTTGGAAGTAATAGGGAACAAAGAAATGGCAGAACAATTAAATACATACTTTGGTTCTTTCTTCTCAAATGAGGACACAAATCAGTATTAATAGGGAAATGGTGTTGGGTAAATTGATGGGATTGAAGGCTGATAAATCCCCAGGGCCTGATAATCTACATTCCAAAGTACTTAAGCAAGTTCTTTCTTTTTCTTTTGGGCCTCCTTATCTCGAGAGACAATGGATACGCGCCTGGAGGTGGTCAGTGGTTTGTGAAGCAGCGCCTGGAGTGGCTATAAAGGCCAATTCTGGAGTGACAGGCTCTTCCACAGGTGCTGCAGAGAAATTTGTTTGTTGGGGCTGTTGCACAGTTGGCTCTCCCCTTGCGCCTCTGTCTTTTTTCCTGCCAACTACTAAGTCTCTTCGACTCGCCACAATTTAGCCCTGTCTTTATGGCTGCCCGCCAGCTCTGGCGAATGCTGGCAACTGACTCCCACGACTTGTGATCAATGTCACACGATTTCATGTCGCGTTTGCAGACGTCTTTATAACGGAGACATGGACGGCCGGTGGGTCTGATCACTTAAGCAAGTGACTCCAGAAATAGTAGATGCATTGCTGGTCAGTCTTCAAAATTCTATCCTGGAACAGTTACAATGGATTGGAGGGTAGACAATGTAACCTCACTATTTTTAAAAAAGAGGTAAAGAGACAACAGTGAATTATAGAGGGGTTATCCTGACATCAGTAGTGGGGAAAATGCTAGAGTCCATTATAAAATATGTAATAACAGAGCACTTGGGAAACAGTGACAGGATCGGACACAGTCAGCATGGATTTAGGAAAGGGAAATCATGCTTGGCAAATCTACTGGAATTTTTGAGGATGTAACTAATAGAATAGATAAGAGGGAACGAGTGGATGTGTTGTATTTGGATTTTAATAAGGCTTTCAATAAGGTCCCACACAGGAGATTAGCGTGCAAAGGTTAAATCCCATGGGATTGGGGGTATGGTACTGACATGGATAGAGAACTAGTTGGCAGACAGGAAACAAACAGTAAGAGCAAATGTAATATATCCAAGTTTGCAGATGACACAAAGCTGGGTGGGAGGGTGAGCTGTGAGGAGGATGCAGAGAAGCTCCAGTGTGATGTGGACAGGTTGAGTGAGTGGGAAATACATGGTAGATGCAGTATCATGTGGATAAATGTGAAGTTATCCACTTTGGTGTCAAAAACAGAAAGGCAGATTGTCTGAACGACGATAACTTTGGAGAGGGGGAGGTGCAGTGAGACCTGGGTGTCCTTGTGCACCAGTTGCTGAAAGTAAACATGCAGGTTCAGCAGGCAGTTAAGGAGGAAAATGGTATTCGAATTAGAATTAGAATTAGAATATTACAGCGCAGTACAGGCCCTTCGGCCCTCGATGTTGCGCCGATCATCTGACCTACACTATTCCATTTACATCCATATGTCTATCCAATGACCACTTAAATGCCCTTAAAGTTGGCGAGTCTACTACTGTTGCAGGCAGGGCGTTCCACGCCCCTACTACTCTCTGCGTAAAGAAACTACCTCTGACATCTGTCCTATATCTTTCACCCCTCAACTTAAAGCTATGTCCCCTCGTGTTTGCCATCCTCATCCGAGGAAAAGACTCTCACTATCCACCCTATCTAACCCTCTGATTATCTTGTATGTCTCTATTAAGTCACCTCTCCTCCTCCTTCTCTCTAACGAAAACAACCCCAAGTCCCTCAGCCTTTCCTCGTAAGATCTTCCTTCCATACCAGGCAACATCCTAGTAAATCTCCTCTGCACCCTCTCCAAAGCCTCGACATCCTTCCTATAATGCGGTGACCAGAACTGCACGCAATACTCCAGGTGCGGCCTCACCAGAGTTTTGTACAGCTGCATCATGACCCCGTGGCTCTGAAACTCGATCCCCCTACTATTAAAGGCTAACACACCATATGCCTTCTTAACAGCCCTATTAACCTGGTAGCAACTTTCAGGGATTTATGTACCTGGATACCAAGATCTCTCTGCTCATCTACACTACCAAGAATCTTCCCATTAGCCCAGTACTCTGCATTGCTGTTACTCCTTCCAAAGTGAATCACCTCACACTTCTCCGCATTAAACTCCATTTGCCATCTCTCAGCCCAGCTCTGCAGCCTATCTATGTCCCTCTGTACCCTACAACACCCTTCGACACTATCCACAAATCCACCGACCTTCGTGTCATCCGCAAATTTACTAACCCACCCTTCTGCACCCTCATCCAGGTCGTTTATAAAAATGACAAACAGCAGTGGCCCCAAAACAGAACCTTGCGGTACACCACTAGTAACTAAACTCCAGGATGAACATTTGCCATCAACCACCACCCTCTGTCTTCTTTCAGCTAGCCAATTTCTGATCCAAAGCTCTAAATCACCTTCAACCCCATACTTGCGTATTTTCTGCAATAGCCTACCGTGGGGATCCTTATCAAACGCCTTACTGAAATCCATATACACCACATCCACGGCTTTACCCTCATCCACCTGTTTGGTCACCTTCTCGAAAAACTCAATAAGGTTTGTGAGGCACGACCTACCTTTCACAAAACCGTGCTGACTATCGCAAATGAACTTATTCTTTTCAAGATGATTATAAATCCTGTCTCTTATAACCTTTTCCAACATTTTACCCACAACCGAAGTAAGGCTCACAGGTCTATAATTACCAGGGCTGTCTCTACTCCCCTTCTTGAACAAGGGGACAACATTTGCTATCCTCCAGTCCTCCGGCACTACTCCTGTCGACAATGACGACTTGAAGATCAACCACAACGGCTCTGCAATCTCCTCCCTGGCTTCCCAGAGAATCCTAGGATAAATCCCATCTGGCCCAGGGGACTTATCTATTTTCACTCTTTCCAAAATTGCTAACACCTCCTCCTTGTGAATCTCAATCCCATCTAGCCTAGTAGGCTGTATCTCAGTAATCTCCTCGGCAACATTTTCTTTCTCTACTGTAAATACTGACGAAAAATATTCATTTAACGCTTCCCCTATCTCCTCTGATTCCGCACACAACTTCCCACTACTATCCTTGATTGGCCCTGTTCTAACTCTTATCATTCGTTTATTCCTGATATACCTATAGAAAGCCTTAGGGTTTTCTTTGATCCTATCCGCCAATGACTTCTCGTGGCCTCTCCTTGCTCTTCTTAGCCCTCCCTTTAGATCCTTCCTGGCTAGCTTGTAACTCTCAAGCGCCCTAACTGAGCCTTCACGTCTCATCCTAACATAAGCCGCCCTCTTCCTCTTGACAAGCGCTTCAACTTCTTGAGTAAACCACGGCTCCCTTGCTCGACAACTTCCTCCCTGCCTGACAGGTACATACTTATCAAGGACACGCATTAGCTGCTCCTTGAATAAGCTCCACATTTCGTTTGTGCCCATCCCCTGCAGTTTCCTTCCCCATCCTACACATCCTAAATCTTGCCTAATCGCGTCATAATTTCCTTTCCCCCAGCTATAATTCTTGCCCTGCGGTATATACCTGTCCCTGCCCATCGCTAAGGTAAACCTAACCGAATTGTGATCACTATCGCCAAAGTGCTCACCTACATCTAAATCGAACACCTGGCCGGGTTCATTACCCAGTACCAAATCCAATGTGGCATCGCCCCTGGTTGGCCTGTCCACATACTGTGTCAGAAAACCCTCCTGCACACACTGGACAAAAACAGACCCATCTAAAGTACTCGAACTATAGTATTTCCAGTCAATATTTGGAAAGTTAAAGTCCCCCATAACCACTACCCTGTTACTCTCGCTCCTGTCGAGAATCATCTTCGCTATCCTTTCCTCTACATCTCTGGAACTATTCGGAGGTCTATAGAAAACTCCCAACAGGGTGACCTCTCCTCTCCTGTTTCTAACCTCGGCCCATACTACCTCAGTAGACGAGTCCTCAAACGTCCTTTCTGCCGCTGTAATACTTTCCTTGATTAACAATGCCACACCCCCACCTCTTTTACCCTCTTCTCTGTTCTTTCTGAAACATCTAAATCCCGGAACCTGCAACATCCATTCCTGCCCCTGCTCTACCCATGTCTCCGAAATGGCCACAACATCAGGATCCCAGGTACCAACCCATGCTGCAAGCTCACCCACCTTATTCCGGATGCTCCTGGCGTTGATGTAGACACACTTTAAACCAAGTTCCTGCTTGCCAGTGCCCTCTTGCGTCCCTGTAACCTTATCCCCTACCTCACTACTCTCAACAGCCTGTACACTGGCACTGCAATTTAGGTTCCCATTCCCCTGCTGATTTAGTTTAAACCCCCCCGAAGAGCACTAACAAATCTCCCCCCCAGGATATTGGTACCCCTCTGGTTCAGGTGAAGACCATCCTGTTTGTAGAGGTCCCACCTACCCCAGAAAGAGCCCCAATTATCCAGGAAACCAAAACCCTCCCTCCTACACCATCCCTGCAGCCACGTGTTCAACTCCTCTCTCTCCCTATTCCTCTCTTCGCTAGCACGTGGCACAGGCAACAACCCAGAGATAACAACTCTGGTTGTTCTCGCTCTAAGCTTCCACCCTAGCTCCCTGAATTTCTGCCTTAAATCCCCATCTCTCTTCCTACCTATGTCGTTGGTGCCTATGTGGACCACGACTTGGGGGTGCTCCCCCTCCCCATTAAGGATCCCAAAAACACGATCGGAGACATCACGTACCCTGGCACCTGGGAGGCAACACACCAACCGTGAGTCTCTCTCGTTCCCACAGAACCTCCTATCTGTTCCCCTAACTATGGAGTCCCCAATGACTAATGCTCTGCTCCTCTTCCCCTTTTCCTTCTGAGCAACAGGGACAGACTCTGTGCCAGAGACCAGCACCCCATTGCTTACCCCTGGTAAGTCGTCCCCCCCAACAGTATCCAAAACGGTATACCTGTTGTTGAGGGAAACGGCCACAGGGGATCCCTGCACTGCCTGCTGGTTCCCTTTCCTTCCCCTGACGGTAACCCATCTACCTACTTCTTTTACCTGAGGTGTGACTGCCTCCCTATAACTCCTGTCAATAATCCCCTCCGCCTCCCGAATGATCCGAAGTTCATCCAGCTCCAGCTCCAGTTCCCTAACACGGTCTGCGAGGAGCTGGAGTTGGGTGCACTTCCCACAGATGCAGTCAGCAGGGACACTCTTGGCGACCCCTACCTCCCACATTCTGCAGGAGGAACATACAACTGCCTTTACCTCCATTCCCACTATTCTAGATTCCCAATAAATCTACTGAAAAACCAAACGAAAAAAAAAAAGTCAAAACTTGTTCGCTTAGCAATCCGACGGACTGAAGTTTTAAATAAAAAGCTTACCTTATCAACACCCTAGAGTCCTTTTTTTTTTGGTTAGAGGAGGAGGGTGGGTGGGAGACACTACACGTGTAGTGTCTCGGGTACTGCCACTGCCCAAATAAATAGTTTTCCCCTACCCAGCAGTCCCCGGTCCTCCGAAACAAAAAAGGGATTAACTTGTAACTTACTGAAATTGACCGCTCAGCTGAAAGTCCGCTCCGCACCCCGTTCTATCAAGGCTGCTCCTCGCAAAAGACAAAGATTTTAAAACTGCCCAAATAAATAGTTTTCCCCTACCCAGCAGTCCCCGGTCCTCCGAAACAAAAAAGGGATTAACTTGTAACTTACTGAAATTGACCGCTCAGCTGAAAGTCCGCTCCGCACCCCGTTCTATCAAGGCTGCTCCTCGCAAAAGACAAAGATTTTAAAACTGCCCAAATAAATAGTTTTCCCCTACCCAGCAGTCCCCGGTCCTCCGAAACAAAAAAGGGAGTAACTTGTAACTTACTGAAATTGACCGCTCAGCTGAAAGTCCGCTCCGCACCCCGTTCTATCAAGGCTGCTCCTCGCAAAAGACAAAGATTTTAAAACTGCCCAAATAAATAGTTTTCCCCTACCCAGCAGTCCCCGGGTATGTTGGCCTTCATAGCGAGAGGATTGAAATACAGGAGAAAGGGTGTCTTGCTGCATTGAAACAAGGCTTTGGTGAGGCTAAATTCATCCACATTTGTCCCAGTCAGTTAATTTTGTTTTGGATTATTGTTTTAAAAGCTTTCCCAGCACCGTGGTTTAACTGGCTGTCCTCTATTTGCTGGGCTTGTCCTTACACTCTTTTTAGGACAATGGTGTAACATTTACAATTCTCCAGTCCTTTGGCACCATCCCTGTGTGTAAGGAAAACTATGGTTCGTTCCTTCACAATTTCCACTCTTCTTTCCCACAGCAACCAGGATTCTTTTTGTATTAACATCTTGAAGTGCAGCACGCCTTTCTAATACCTCCTGCCAAGAAAACATGCTATGCTGAATGAGAATTTTTAATTCACTGGTTGGAAACCAACATTAAACTTTGAAATTGGAAAGCTGGAATCCTGCATTTAACATTTAAAAAGCTGGTAGTCAAGATGGCCACCACAATTTGCATTGAAATACCTCACATTCCAGGACATCGAAGTGGAGATGTATGTCTTCAAAGCTCCCACCCACGACAATGTTTTGAACAATTGAGTAGATTATCTGGGATCACCCTCATTAGCAAGACATTCAAAGCCATCTTGCAGCATTTACTCGCGGAGACGTACCTGCAGGAGAAACATTTACAATATAATTTGAGAGAGACTTGGGATTCTTAGACTTTGAAACTCATTAAAGGAAGAAAGGTACTGATAGACCATGTGACAGCCTCCCTCCCCCCTACCCCAGTCTATGTAAACTTGTAACTTTTTGTTACACACAGCAGACAAGCTTTGCAAGCTAACCCATGCAAGACCCTGGTTGGGCTGTCTTACGCTCTCTTTCTCTCCCCAGGTAACATTGTAAATGTTGTAATCTGTCTGTGACTGCAGAACATCCAAGTCCACCATTGCTACAGAGACCGAGGAAGAAAGCCACTGAGCATTACTGTCTCCAAGAAACCCCTGAACCAGGCGGACCAGCTGCATGTCCACTTCTACCAGGCAGAGACTTTGGAACCATGAATTCAGTCAGAGGAAAAATGAATTACAAGACCCCACAAACTGTACATTAGTTTTATTTCTTCTGGACTCTAATCCAACCCAAACTATTCTCCATCACTCTGTAACCTATTTGTGTGTCCGTGTGATTCGTGTGTGTGTGTGTGTGTGTGTGTGTGTGTGTGTGTGTGTGTGTGTGTGTGTGTGTGTGTGTGTGTGTGTGTGTGTGTGTGTGTGTGTGTGTGTGTGTGTGTGTGTGTGTGTGTGAAAGTTGAAGCAGAGTTTACTATTTTACTTCAATCGGTATTTGATTTTCAGTACAATAAAATAACCTCTTTCTTGTTTAAACTAAAGAAAACCTGCCTGATTGATTATTTTATGATCCTAGCACTTGAAGTATTAAACACTCACTGAATTGGTAAACACATGCACTATTTAAAAAGGAATAAAACCTGTGGCATCGAACAAGGAGAGCGACAAGACGGGAGCCTTTCGACCCCTCCTCACCTGAAGTGTAACATAAATTTGGGGCTCGCATCTGGGATCAAAAACCAAAGACAGTTGGGAAATTGGGAATGGGGAACCAAATGGTTCCCTAGCAAAACTTCAAAAACTTCAATAAAGTTTTAATGGGTTTTTCACTGCTGGAGTATTAAAATGTCCACATTTGAGGCAGTACCTTCCTAACCCAGAGTGAAGTAACTTGGGGCAGGTTAAATGCCCTATTCGTTGAAGAGTTGAGGATTGTACAAAATACAGTATAGCACAGGAACAGGCGATTCGGCCCTCCAACCCTGCGCCGATCTTGATGCCTGCCTAAACTAAAAACTTCTGCACTTCCAGGGACCATATCCCTCTATTCCCATCCCATTCATGTATTTGTCAAGATGCCTCTTAAACGTCGCTATCGTACCTGCTTCCACCACCTCCCCCGGCAGCAAGTTCCAGACACTCACCACCCTCTGTGTAAAGAACTTGCCTCGCACATCCCCTCTAAACTTTGCCCCACTCACCTTAAACCTATGTCCCCTAGTAACTGACTCTTCCACCCTGGGAAAAAGCTTCTGACTATCCACTCTGTCCATGCCACTCATAACTTTGAAAACATCTATCATGTCGCCCCTCCACCTCCGTCGTTCCAGTGAAAACAATCCGAGTTTATCCAACCTCTCTTCATAGCTAATGCCCTCCAGACCAGGCAACATCCTGGTAAACCTCATCTGTACCCTCTCCAAAGCCTCCACGTCCTTCTGGTAGTGTGGCGACCAGAATTGCACGCAATATTGTAAGTGTGGCCTAACTACATTTCTGTACAGAACTGAGCAGTAAGGGATTACTATCCATCCAAAAGCTAGGAAAGCCGAAATCCTAAACCATGTGCCAACCATTTTGCACGTGAACCTGAAAAATATAACAGGATTAGAGTTGGAGGTCAATCATCTGAGCTCCAGGACATCACTGCAGGAGTTCCTCAGGGTAGTGTCCTTGGCCCAACCGTCTTCAGCTGCTTCATCAATGACCTTCCTTCAATCATAAGGTCAGAAGTGGGGATGTTCGCTGATTATTGCACAATGTTCAGCACCATTGGTGACTCCTCAAATACTGAAGCAGTCCGTGTAGAAAACAAGCAACACTAGGACAATATCCAGGCTTGAGCTGCTAAGTGGCAAGTAACATTCGCGCCACACAAGTGCTGGGCAATGATCATCTCCAACAAGAGAGAATCTAACCATCTCCCCTTGACATACATTTGCATTACCATCACTGAATCCCCCACTATCAACATCCTGGGGTTACCACGGACCAGCAACTGAACTCCTTCTTTGGCCTCCTTGTCTCTGAGACAATGGATAAGTGCCTGGAGGTGGTCAGTGGTTTGTGAAACAACGCCTGGAATGGCTATAAAGGCCAATTCTAGAGTGACAAACTCTTCCACAGGTGCAGCAGATAAAATTGGTTGTCGGTGCTGTTACATAGTTGGCCCTCTCCTTGCACTTCTGTCTTTTTTCCTGCCAACTGCTAAGTCTCTTCGACTCACCACACTTTAGCCGCGCCTTTATGGCTGCCCACCAGCTCTGGCGATCGCTGGCAACTGACTCCCACGACCTGTGATCAATGTCACAGGACGTCATGTCGCGTTTGCAGACGTCTTTAAAGTGGAGACATGAACGGCCGGTGGGTCTGGTACCAGTGACGAGTTTGCTGCACAATGTGTCCTTGGGAATCCTGCCATCTTCCATGTGGGTCACAGGGCCAAGCCATCTCAGGCGCCGCTGGCTTAGTATATGCTGGGGATGTTGGCCGCCTCGAGGACTTCTGTGGTGGAGATACGGTCCTGCCACCTGATGCCAAGGATTCTCCGGAGGCAGTGAAGATGGAATGAATTGAGACGTCGCTCTTGACAGACATACATTGTCCAGGTCTCGCTGCCATAGAGCAAGGTACTGACGACACAGGCCTGATACACTTGGACTTTTGTGTTCCGTGTCAGTGCGCCATTTTCCCACACTCTCTTGGCCAGTCTGGACATAGCAGTGGATGCCTTTCCCATGCGCTTGTTTAATTCTGCATCGAGAGACAGGTTACTGGTGATAGTTGAGCCTAGTTAGGTGAACTCTTGAACCACTTCCAGAGTATGGTCGCCGATATTGATGGATGGAGCATTTCTGACGTCCTGTCCCATTATATTCGTTTTCTTGAGGCTGATGATTGGGCCAAATTCATTGCAGACAGCTGCAAACCTGTCGATGAGTCTCTGCAGACACTCTTCAGTATAAGATGTTAATGCAGCGTCTTCAGGAAAGAGGAGTTCCCTGATGAGGACTTTTCGGACTTTGGACTTCGCTCTAAGACGGGCAAGGTTTAACAACCTGCCCCCTGATCTTGTGTGGAGGAAAATTCCTTCTTCTGAAGACTTGAACGCATGTGAGAGCAGCAGGGAGAAGAAAATCCCAAACAGTGTAGGTGCGAGAACACAGCCTTGTTTCACGCCATTCAGGAAAGTAAAGGGTTCTAATGAGGCCCCGCTATGCTGAATTTTACCTTTCATATTGTCATGGAATGAGGTGATGATACTTAGTAGCTTTGGTGGGCATCCAATCTTTTCTAATAGTCTGAAGAGACCACGTCTGCTGACGAGGTCAAAGGCTTTGGTGAGATCAATGAAAACACCGTAGAGGGGCATCTGTTGTTCACGGCATTCCTGCTGTAGCTGGCGAAGGGAGAATAGCATGTTAATGTTGGATCTCTTTGCTGGAAAGCCACACTGTGCCTCAGGATAGACACGCTCAGCCAGCATCTGGAGCCTGTTTAAGGCGACACGAGCGAAGACGTTCCCCACTATGCTCAGCAAGGAGATTCCACGGTAGTTGCTGCTGTCACCGTGGTCACATTTGTTCTTTTAGAGGGTGATGATATTGGCATCGCGCACGTCCTGTGGGACTGCTACCTCATCTCAGCAGAGGCAAAGCAGTTCGTAGAGTGCTGAAAGTATAGCAGTCTTGGCAGTCTTGATGATTTCAGGGGTAATTCCGTCCTTCCCAGGGGCTTTTCCGCTGGCTAGAGAATCAATGGCATCACTGATTCCGATTTTGTTGGCTGTACGTCCAGCTCAACCATGACTGGCAGAGACTGGGCTGCATTGAAGGCAGTCTCAGTGACAACATTCTCCCTGGAGTACAGTTCTAGGTAGTGCTACACCCAGCGGTCCATTTGCTTGTGGAGTAACCATATAAATACAGTGGTGACAAGAACAGGTCAGAGGCTTGGAGTTCTGCAGCGAGTAACTCACCTCCTGACTCTCCAAAGCCTGTCCACCATCTACAAGGCACAAGTCAGGAGTGTGATGGAATACTCTCCACTTGCCTGGATGTGTGCAGCTCCAACAACATTCAAGAAGCTCGACACCATCCAGGACAAAGCAACGCTCCAGATTGTCACACCCCATCTACAAACATTTACTCCCTCCACCATAAATGCACAGAGGCAGCAGTATGTACCATCTACAAGATTCACTGCAGCAACGCACCAAGGCTCCTTAGACAGCACCTTCCAACCCGCGATCTCCACCACCTAGAAGGACAGGGCAGCAAATTCATAGGAACAGTACCATCTGCAAGTTCCCCTCCAAGTCACACACCATCCTGACTTAGAACTATATCGCTGTTCCTTCACTGTCGCTGGGTCAAAATCCTGGAACTCCCTTCCTGACAGCACTGTGGGTGTACCTACCCGACATGGACTGCAGAGGTTCAAGAAGACAGATCACCAACTACTTCTCCAGGGCAATTACAGATGGGTAATAAATGCTGGCCTAGCCAGCGTCGCCCACATCTCATGAACGAATAAAGTAAAACAGCCATGAGCAAGAAGGGAGAGGTGGAAACACAACGGGTCCTCCTTAGGCCAGAGCAGACAAGGCTGAGAACAGGAGTGACGCCCAAAAGCCTGTGTGTTTCCACTGAAACAATCACCTCCGAGCTGACTGCTGGACGTTACAGTGAAAATCTGTCGGATTAATCAGGATACACCAGACCAGTTCAGGAAATGGGGCCCTGATGGGAAACACAGAAGACCAGGCTGTGACTTTAACTGTGGCAGTAAGACCCAGTATGCCCAACACAGAGAGTGCTGGAAAATTTAAGAAAATCCCTGCGAGATAGCAGGATTTTGTATCCTAAGGAAAAGTGACCAAATACCCCTCGAATGCAGCAAGTAAGCCCAAAGCCATACTTGGGATAAAGGGGCCACCCATTCCCTCCTGCTGGGAAAATGCATGAACTCTCCCCCAGAGAGGGCATCGAACGCTCAAGTATTATGAACTTCCCACTGAGCAAGTTTTCCCCCTTCTGGTGCTGACAAAAGCATGCATAAATCCCACTAACCCCCTTCCACAGTCCCTCTTTTCTCCATTCTTCTTTCCCTTCCCTCTCCCACTGCCACTTCTTCCCCATTCTGCTCCACCTCCACTCTCTTACTCTTGCCTCTCCCTGCTCCACCATGTTGGTTCAATTATCTCTCACCTTCTGGCCCTAACTGCTTATAGACAACAGCGTAAGAGATTTGACTAATTATTATAAATAATTATATTAATCAAATATATTAAATTGTAAGTACTTCAATTTGGGAATGTACTACCTTGCCAAGTCCAAGACTTTCAAATGATTGCCATTTACCTGTGGCAAAATAGAAAAGGTGGGAAAAGAATTTTCTCCAGTTGTATGGAGTGAAATAATTCTCACAGCAAAAGGAATTAGTAAAATGTACTCCATCAGTGTTCAAATAATATTTGATTGGACTACTTGCAAATTTCCAACCGATGTATGCAAAATACTTTTATAGCTTCCAAATCCAAGTTGTTTAATTAAATTAATTGTAGTTTTCTACATATTTGATTTGATGATAAATTTTTAGATGTGATTTGTGTGCCATTAGGCCAAGCCGTTTATTTGCATAGCTTGATAACTGCTTGGATATGCGCAAGTTTACTTTTAACCAAAAGTAAACTTTGATGAAAATTTTTATTGAAGGAACAACAAACAGCATGCTAGAATGCTAATATACAACACAGCAAAGTGGTGGGGCACAGGTGTGGTCCTGAACCCCAATCATGCTGCTGCAGAAAAGAGCCAAGGAAAATTAAGGGTAAGTGTTGAAAGGAAAGTGCATCTCACAGCAAACTACAACAGCAACACTGATGGTGGACCATGTGCCCTTTTCGATGCAGGAAAAGCTTAGAATGGGAGTGAGGGTGGGGCGGTGGTTAGTGAGAGGAAGAAACATAACAAACAAGTGCAAAGGATTGGTAGTGAGAGAAAGGATACAAATAAAAAATTCATGGTATGAGCTGGTTTAAATACCAGCTTCAATAATATAGGATGGGGAACCATTTCTTACTTTGTGTTTTTTGTTCATCGCCTCTTTTTGTCTTTAAAGACTCCAGGAGACCCAAATCAGAAAGTATCTTGAAGTCTTTGAATATGTCTGCCAAATTAGGCAACCAACAATGGTTTTATCCAACATCATATTGGCACTGGGCTAAAGCCCTAATTGAGGCTTAATGGCAACATAAACAAAATTATGGCTACTTGTGTGACAACTTTTCATTTGTAAAATGACAAATTTCCTTGCAGAAATACTCATCATATTGTACAGCTATTACTCTCCATTCAGGTTATGCACATTGACAGAGAAACAAGTTAGTTCCAATTCTTTGTCTCCTCACCTGAGCTTAGGAATGACCAGGACACTAAGTCTATGATCTAGTGCTATTTTAATTTTAGCAACACATATTATACAAGTTGCTCAATTTAGCTAATGAAAATTTATGCAAGTGGAAGA
Organism: Heterodontus francisci; assembly: GCF_036365525.1. Lineage (NCBI taxonomy): Eukaryota > Metazoa > Chordata > Chondrichthyes > Heterodontiformes > Heterodontidae > Heterodontus > Heterodontus francisci. The sequence continues at coordinate 67,086 of NW_027141961.1, forward strand.
ATTTGGTGGTTATATTTTAAAAAGAGTGAAATTTTCCTCCCGCTATCTCTGGGTACTGTTACACTGCTTTGGTTTCACATCACTGAGTCAAAAACAGTTACAATGCAGCTGATGTAACTTTGATTCAAAATTACCTCGTAATGCACATATGATTATGATATCCAGATCCTGTGTATATGTGTACTAGTGATTCAAAGATTATGACTGACCTCAAATAAAGTGCTGCTAGCAGACAA